>NW_015388690.1:302766-308543 GCF_001527695.2 Protobothrops mucrosquamatus
ATACAAAAAACATACCACATTTTAAAATCAATTAAAATAAAATATTGCAATAGGCCAATTAGTATCCTTTAAAACCAATAGAAAACTAATTAAAAGTAATACTTAGGCCAGTCCTGCCTGCTTAAAAAGCCACGTCTTGAGGGCGCGGCGGAAGGAGGGGAGATCCGGAATCACCCGGATCTCTGGGGGGAGTTCATTCTTGATTGTTGCCAGACTTGATTGTTGCCAGTGAGTTAGGATGTTTTGTGATGTGTCTTTCCATCCTTTTGCAGACTTTATAGTCTAAAAATATCCCTCAGAAGGAGTCCATTTATGCCATCTTTTTATTTATTTAATTTACTTAATGCACTTGCTTATTTGCTTGTGTCCCACCCTTTATTATTTTTACAAATAACTCAAGGCAGTGAACATATCCAACACACTTTCCTCCTCCTATTTTCCCCAGAGCAACACACCTCTGAGCGGAGTTGGTGTGAAAGAAAATGACTAGACCAAAGTCACCTCCCAAGACTAGAATTCACAACCCCCCATTTTGCATCCCAGTGCCTTAGCCATTAAACCAATCTGGCTCTTATTGTTATTGGTAGAAGGGGAAGGTCTGTTTTTTGCCTTTTACAATTATATTTTTTTTACAATTATATATTCTGAACTAGTTTACCTACTTTTCTCTTTGTATCGCTACAATCCATCTCAGGACCATTCACAGTGAAATATATTCAGAATCAAGAAAGAATGACTTACTTTATAAAGCACATTTCTGTTGGAATGCCCCTGTATTATTTGCAGTTGCTATATTAATTGTTAACAGTCTTTTCCAACTATTAAATAAAGCATCCTTCTTTTTGCAGAATTAGCTATGCTCTCATTCCCCTCTAGATACCCCCCCCTATATTTGCTTTGCTTTGTCTGTTTTATTAGCAAGCGTGTAAAAAAAGTTTGGAGCAGTGAGTCAATTTTATTAACACGAAACTAGCCAGTAAATACTTTGTTTTCAAAGATACAAACATTTATAGAAGAAAAAGCTACTTATACCTCATTAAAAATCTGTTCCTTGCTTTAGGAACATTGGTAATTGTTCTTAACAGCCCCCTAAATTTGTGGCAAACATCATAAAATACTCTTGTATATGGTTTATCTGTTTACACTCTGGCACAAAGGCCACTGAATGTTGTTTTCTTTTGGCACTATAACTAGGATGGAGCACATTAAATAGAAATACCTATGCAATTAAAAAAAAAGGAAAAAAAGAAGAAAGTTAGCTGTCCAAGCCAGCCCATTGTCCTCATAAAATAGCTTAACCCCCAGAGCATGATTTTGTTCTCCAATTTAAGTCATTCTCCACTTTCCAATGTTCAATTCATTGCCTAGAAAATTCCATTGGTCATTATTGAGGAAATTACTTTCTCGCATCCCCAACTGTCCCTGAGATAGGTATGTTTTGCATCAGTGGATTTATAATGGATATATCACAACAAAGTCACTGATGCCTCTCACAATAGGATCATTCATTCTTCGCTTTGACACTCAGAATATTATGTATATATACTTCTTCCATGCAGATGGCTCCCAGTTAGGTCCAAATAAGTGAGAATTTCAAATTGTTCATCGAGCACTTCCTGTTCACCACCATTGGGAAAAATGAAAGTGGGTAGCAAAGCTAATAATAATAATAATAATAATAATAATAATAATAATAATAATAATAATGATGATGATGATGATGATGATGATGATGATGATGATGATGACGACGACGACGATTAGATTAGATTTAGATTTAGATTTATTTCATTTATACCCCGCCCTTCTCCCGGAGGACTCAGGGCGGCTTACAGCCAGTTAAAACAATTACACAAAATACAAATCTAAGATAAATTAAAAATAAATATTCGAATCGGCCGCACGATGATGATGATGATGATGATGATGATGATGATGATGATGATGATGATGATGATGATGATAAAGTTGGAAGGGACCTTGGAGGTCATCTAGTCCAACCCCCTGCTCAGGCAGGAAACCCTATACCATTTCAGACAAATGGCTGTCCAGTTTCTTCTTTAAAACTTCCAGTGTTGGAGCATTCACCGCTTCTGGAGGCAGGTTGTTCCACTGGTTAATTGTTCTCACTGTCAGGAAGTTTCTCCTTAGTTCTAGGTTGCTTCCCTCCTTGATCAGTTTCCACCCGTTGCTTCTCGTCCTGCCTTCAGGCGCCTTGGAGAATAGCTTGACTCCCTCTTCTTTGGGGCAGCCCCTGAGATATTGGAACACTGCTATCATGCCCCCCCCTCGTCCTTTTGTTGTCCTGATTTTTTGGAGATCTGTAACGTCTCCAGCACTCTGTGTGTCCTGACCCTCCCAAACTAGCTTGATACTTCAGTAATTGTACTAAATTGACTCCTATTTCCAGTGAAGTACATTACTGTATGTGGACAGAAAGGGGACACCAACTTGTTTATATGCAAAATAGCAGAATATGCCAAAATAAAAGAAATTGATCTAGCCATAGTATGATACCTGCCTATAATGGAATCTGATGCTGAGATACAGAAGGGAGGGAGAAGCAAAGAGACCGATCAGCCTTGAATCAATGGATCCCAAAAGGATCTTTCCTAATTCTTCACAGCATTTATCTGACAGGGACTGGAGGCTAAAACATATAAGGAAAGGTTAATGGAATTGGGTATGCCTAGTTCAATGAAGAGAAGGACGAGGGGGGACATGATAGCAGCGTTCCAGTATCTCAGGGGCTGCCCCAAAGAAGAGGGAGTCAAGCTATCCTCCAAAGCGCCTGAAGGTAGGACAAGAAGCAACGGATGGAAACTGATCAAGGAGAGAAGCAACCTAGAACTAAGGAGAAACTTCCTGACAGCTAGAACAATTAACCAATGGAACAACCTGCCTCCAGAAGCGGTGAATGCACCAACACTGGAAGTTTTTAAGAAGAAACTGGACAGCCATTTGTCCAAAATGATATAGGGTTTCCTGCCTGAGCAGGGGGTTGGACTAGATGACCTCCAAGGTCCCTTCCAACTTTATCATTATTATTATTATTATCATATGCAGAGTGTACTTTAGTCTGGCATGATTCCTGTCTATGGGTGAACAGCAATACAGAAACTATGTGGAACAATTCCTTGTGTCATTCCTTGTGCCATACCTGATGCTTCCCCCCTTTATTATGCTGTATTTCTTTACTTCACTGCAGTATGGACTGACATAGAAGCTATTATTTATTGCATCTGTTATTTATAGAGAACCTTTCATAGAGATCAGATACAATCCAGTGTGGAATCTTTCTCCTGGATAACACAATATTTATTTACCGTGGGAAATGTCTCTGAAAATCAGAATATTAGTTTATCAAACCCATCGAAAAAGAAGCTCAGAAGCCTTAAAAAAAACAACTAAGTGGAGACCCATATCTTTTTACGTGCATGTAATGCAAGTGACACATGTTACAAAGAGATGAGGCTTCACTTTCCAGGTTGATTAGCACCCTTGTTGCTTCTTGGGAACAGATTTTCTTTTCTTTATCCAGTCTGAAATTGACTGGAACTTCATATTTAGTAGAATTCAGCAGCCACCTAAAGCTACAATTCTAAAAAAAATGCTAATTACAGTAGCATAGGAGACATTTTTAAATAGGTTCTGTTCTGCAAGAGATCATCTCTTCATTTCTATTTTCCCTGCAGACACTTCAAAATTTTGAAGTCCTAACTTGGCAGTTGTATATATCTCGTTAGAATTTTATTGTTGTTGTTGTTGTTATTATTAAATCATCTCTGTGAGCCAGTCACACACTGCAAAAAATATTTCATGAGTGTATTTTGATACTTCTTTGATAGATAAATAACGGTGGAACAAAGGATAGCAACTGAACAATTAATTATTATTTACTTTTCTGCTCTTGGCTTGATTGAAATACAGAATGAAACTCATTCCTTTGCACTTTCAGAATTTGTTCAGTTGGCCTTATCAATGACTCTGCTATGATTCTGGGATGTAAAGTTCCTCTTTCATTTCAGTAGGGGCAATGCTAGATGGGGGGGTGGGGGAAGAAAGAATATTGCCTCAGGACTCCCTGAGCAATGGACACTTGTAATTAGGTCTAATGGGTCAATATACACTTTCAGTCACCTAGAGTGCAAATTATTACATCCACTAGGGTCAGGGACCAGGGCAGTTTTAACCTTGAAATAGCATGCTTTGCAGACACCTGATTGGTAAACATTTGGAATTTTCTTTTCAAGAGATTGAAAAGGACCTTTTCTTCCCTCGAATAGAGGAAGAGATGAAGCTGTCTTATACAAAGATTTACTAAACAGTATATTAGGCTCAACACTGCATGCTGTCGGCAGCTCTCCGTTGTTACAATGGAAGCCTTTCACAGCCAAATCTAATGAGGATTGAACTTGGAAGTTTTTCCATGTAGAACATGCATTGTACAACGGAGCTAGTTCTCTTCTGCAAAAAAAAAAAAAACAAAAAAAAAACTGCCTGCAATTTTCACCTATTAGTACTAATTGTGCTCTTTGGAACAACAACAAATAAAGCTGTACAGCTTTCAGGCTATGCCCAGATATCAAAGGTTAGTTATATTCAACACCTGGCAAATTGATGTAAAAAAAATATGCACTTTTTTTTTTTTTTACTGAAAACCAGGTCCCTTCCCTTAGATGATACTTACGAACCGTAGGAGCTATTACGGAATTAATATTTCAGCTCAGGATATGGAATAACCATCAGTTAGGAAGTTGTGTAAGGGGCGCAATAGCTCAGTGGTGAAAGACATTAAGCTTGTCAGCTGAAAAGCTGAAAGTCTGGGTTCGGGATCCAAGTGCCGTGCGACAGTGTGAGCTCCTGTTTCTTCCCCAGCTTAAAAGCATGCAAATGTGAATAGATAAATATGTACCACTTCAGTGTGAAGGTAACAGCATTCTTGGCATCTTGGTGTATAGTCATGCTGGCCAAATGACCAGTTCTTGGACAGTGGTCACTCCCTCAGCTAGGAAATGGAGCTGAGTGCCACCCCCTAGAATCAGACATGACTGGACAGAGGAAATCTTTACCTTTATCTTTAGGAAGTCATGTAGCCAACGTTCTTGTAGGATTTGAATAATTGACTTTATTAGCTTTCCTCTCCTCTCCTCTCCTCTCCTCTCCTCTCCTCTCCTCTCTCCCCTCCCCTCTTTCTTCCTGTCCCTTCCCCTATCCCATCCCTTCCCCTCTCCTCTCCTCTCCTCTCCTCTCCTCTCCTCTCCACTCCTTTCCTTTCCTTTCCTCTCCTCTCCTCTCCTCTCCTCTCCTCTCCTCTCTCCCCTCCCCTCTTTCTTCCTGTCCCTTCCCCTATCCCATCCCTTCCCCTCTCCTCTCCTCTCCTCTCCTCTCCACTCCTCTCTTCTCTCCCTGTATTCTTTTTCCCCATAGGGATTGCAGGAAAGAGAAGAATCTTTGCCAAATGAAATTATAAACAACTCTTAGGCATCCAATTCAACCCAACAATATTGTTTGCTTGTTGTAGTAGTGAAATGTGACTCCAATCCATGACTAGGAAGAGGAGCCATTAGGGAAAATAAGAGCAGAATAAGGGTTATCTAGGTGACATGAAGTTTCTTTGAGGGGAAAAAAACAACCAGTCAGCAGTTTATATAATGCTGTTATTGTAAATGAATTATTGTTGTCCCAAGGTCAGTTTATAAAGTTGTCAGATGCATATGAATATAGCAAATTTGCTTTTCCTTTTCCAAGTCACTGGGACCCTATGATGCAGCAAC
>NW_015388690.1:309087-311360 GCF_001527695.2 Protobothrops mucrosquamatus
CCTTCCCCTTCCCCTTCCCCTTCCCCTTCCCCTTCCCCTTCCCCTTCCCCTTCCCCTTCCTCTTCCTCCAAGGAATTACCCGGTGCCAATTAATCCCTGCTTTTATTCCTGGATTCTCCCCCAGATGTGGTGGGCATTCAACTCCCAGCTAGAAGATCAACAACTTTTTCTGAGTAATCGGTTCTTTGTTCAATATCATCAGTATCTGTTTCCAAATTAATAGAAATATACAATATTTCACACTTTCTTAAATGAGTACCAAAATGTTTGGAATAACTTAAGTTTCTTTTCTTTAAAGAATAGGACCTGGGAGATTTATAGCTGATTTATAATATTATAAATGGAGATTTATATCTGATTTATAATATTTGCAGAATTATAATATTAGGAAGGGAGACATTGTTTTGGTTTAGATTTGCATGCAAAAACACCGCCCATCAATACAAGTAGGGCTGAACATTACATATGCATGAACAGGTGTTACATTAGAGGAAACATTTGGAAAATTTATGATGATCAGTCCAAACGGAGCATATGCTAAAAACATACATCTCAGTGTGATCTTCCCTCATATGGCAAAGGGATAAACCAACTTTAAGAGTAGAAAGTAACAAACTGAACGAACCTGATATTTACACATTCACCCAGATTTCTAAAACAAATAGCCTATAACTATCAGTGCTTCTATTTCTGTATTAGACTCCAAAGAACATTATGCTTAACAAAGCCAATGCTGAGATTTTTCTTTAATCTTCATACAGTCATTGTACTACTTCAGTTTCTGCTTCTATTAAAATTGGAATTCAGCTTTTATACATTAAACTAACTCTGTCTGGATGTTTAGTTCCAGAGATTCCCTGCCATTCAGCAGAAAGAGGCTACAGATACTGGAAGTGTGGCAGACAAGGAATTTGCAGATGTAGGTCTTGATGTCTTCTCTAAACCTCCTAAATTAGGTTAACGGTCTTCTGATGCAGAAGACAATTTAGATCCATGATTGGATCTCGTGCTGAAGAAAGATTTAGCAGCTAAACCATCCATCATCTGAACATACCCAGGAGATAACTATCTTCGCCTCAGGCATCAAAATCTCTTGAGCAGGCCTAGCTGAGTTGCTTACCCCAAGGCTAACAGCAGTGTGACAGATCCGGATTAGGATTACATGATATATAAAATATGAAGGTTCAATTCAATGTCCTCCGTTGCCCTCCTCTTAAATTTAACTTTTCACTGCACTGGGAGAATTCAAGACTGTCATTCTGCTCCTCTGTGGGGGCCTTTAAGCCCTTGAAATTTCATTGTCCTCCCAGTGAAAGCATGAATGCCGCGAGGAGCCTCAGTGTCTGGAGTTAACCCTTGTAATGGCTTAAAACTTCTCCCTCCGTAGTTCAAGCCTGACGTTCTTCAGAAGGGGAACTCATTTTGCTTAACTTACCTGCAGCAGATTTCTCAGATAATATGTGCCATGAGGGTGGGGTGTGGAGGGTGTGTGTGTGAGGAAGGAAATAATGAATCAGTCTGATAGAAGTGAATCTGCCATTTTCTTCCGTGAAGGAAAAAAAAAAGCTTATTGGTTATTAATGGCTATACTTTGCATTTTACTCAGGTTCGTGGAATGCATACCACTTTATTGAGGCTAATCCTTGGAGATTGGCAGGTGATTTTGATTCATTCACATTTGTTCAGAGGTGACTCCATTGCTGCTGTCTGAAATATGCTTTGTTCCTTAGTAACAAACAATTATAGCCAAGTCAATCCCAGAGCTTTGTCACTCATGTAGAACAAAGGTATAAGAACGGTTCATTTACTTCTTTCACGCACAAATACATCTAGGAATACTATATGTGTGTGTGTGCGCGTGCGCGTGCTTACATATGTATTTATTCATTCATTCACTTATTCATTCATTCATTCATTCATTCATTCCCTTCTTACTCTTTAGGGGGTAGTTTGTGTCTTCCTCAATCCACCAGAGGCCTGGGAATTTAATGATTCTGGGAAAGATCTTAGCTGTTCCTAGCACTGCACTGTTTTGGACAGAGAGTCCTAATGTTGTTCTTGAGATCTGTTGGGATCACTCTTCCAGCTTAGGAGTCACAGCCCTGACTTCTCCTACCGCCACCAGTAGTAACTTTATTTTCCATATCCTCTCCAGTTTCTCCTTCAAGCCCTGATACTTGTCTAGCTTCTCATACTCCTTCATGATGCTGCTGTCACTTGGCTCATACTCCTTCATGATGCTGCTGTTACTTCTATCACCAACACTGTATTTT
>NW_015388690.1:312345-337543 GCF_001527695.2 Protobothrops mucrosquamatus
TTCTATTCTATTCTATTCTATTCTATTCTATTCTGCTTTGTTCCAGGTCTGATTACTCTTAATCTAAACCTTTAGTCTGGTCACCTACAGTATATTACTCTTTAAATTGTCATGTTAACTCAAAGCCTTATTTCACAATGGTGAGAATGAGCCTCAATTTACCAGGGGAAAAAAACACATAGATATTAACAATATAAAATTGTGTAATCTGTACTGTTCCGGAGAAATCCACCTATTTGCCCACCCAAAAAAATTGCTGACATTGTCTACATTATATTAAAATTCAGAATCACTACATTTTCATCAGTTTCTCATTCTGCAGCTGCTATTTTCTGTTGTCAGCATCCTGATTTACAAGACTGTAGATGGTGTAAAACTGTTGCTCTAAGTGGGCAATTTCACAAGCATGTTTACTAATTGATAAGCTGCAGCAACTTGAAAGTGTAAACATAACACATGTTTCTGTAGTTGACACGGCTTTACAGAAGGGGAAGCACCAAATCTAATAGTCTAGCTTTCATTAAATTTTTATCAAAGTCACTTGAGAGCAAACATTTCTATGCAAATTTTAAGGCAGAGGGTGGGCCGATTTGCAAAGTCACACAATATGTATTTATATTTTACAATATCGCACATGCACAGAATGTTCTATGCATGAAAAATTTAATTACTACAAGAGAGGGAAAATCACCAAACTAAAAGGTAGAATGTCAGACTTCAAGAAACATTTCAAAAATCATTTTAAAATGTTTTATTTACCCTTGCTTGGGGTTTCTCAACTAACACTAGACTAAATATATATCCCATCTTTGTAAAAAGGGTTGAGGACAATTCAATTTTTTTTTTTCAAAATCATGGAAAGGGGAAAGAATTATTTTCAAACTCTGCCAGAATTAACTTCAAATTCATTTTCATATGAGGCTCTTGTGCCACTTTATTCTTGTATATCTGCAAACTAGGGAGAAATAGTTTTCTGCAAATGCTAGATTTTCTTTTAATCTATTGTAGCTACTACTAATTGTCTACTAATATCTACTGTAGCTATGTATGTGCCTAAAACAACCAAATCAGACGATCTTTTCTGAAAAAGATTTGTCCAGGTGCTATCCAGGTAACATTTGCTTACTTTTGTCTAGACCAGGGGTGTCAAACTGCTGGCCCACGGGGCCGATGCATCATAGCAAAACCGCACCCACCCCATTGCTGGCAATGTCAAAAAAGTCCTGATACATCGCAACACGTCACATGACGTTGCGAGTTTGACACTTCTGGTCTAGAGTTTCTCAGATGGTGGTTGTTGTGTCCTGAGCCTGCAAGAGCTGACAGCAGGCTCAGAATTGTTGCAAATGGCCCCGGGCAATCCCAAAAGCTGCCCGGGACCAGACAGAGTGGCGCCAGCGTTTTGCGCATGCGCAAGGCGCGAAAAGGCTAAATTCCTATCGGTTCACACTGTCCGGGTTTCAGGCACTATAAAAGGCCTGCGTGCCTTTTGCTGCTTGCTTGGTTGTAGGAGTTTGTAATAAAGAGTTTGTTGCTTTTACCATGCGTCTTCGTCAATTGCTAGCGAACCGAAAACACAACAGTGGTGAAGGCTTATTTAACCCCCCACCTTCCTTGCCTTTCTTTAATGCCCCTGAAATAAAAAGGACCTCCCCCCCCCCAAAAAAAAAAGTTTCTAGATTGGCTTATTTTTTGGTGGCTACTTTGTGACTTCACCTCTTTGCAGACCTTCTAGTAATTCTCTGTCTCCCCATTTGGATAATATAACTGAAAAGGGGGAGTTGGTTTAGCCCAAAACAGACCTCCCCATTTAGCTGTTCACACAATATACAACCTCAACTAACAACTATTTGTTTTATCAATCATTTCTTTGAATAATAATATGAGGCACATAATGACACTTGTCCCTCTCCTTCTCCCACTCTGGATGCTAATATTTGCAGACTTTTATAAATTGATTTTAGATGGACCGATGGCTCAGCGGTTAAGATGCTGGGCTGGTTTGGCTGGAAAGTTGACAGCCCAGGTTCAAGATCCGAGTACCGTGCAAAGGGTGAGCTCTCATTACTTGTCCCAGCTCCTGCTTACCTAACAGTTCAAAAACATACACATACAAGTAGATAAACAGGTACCACTTCAGTTGGAAGGTAACAGTGTTCTGTGTTCCATTGGTGTACAGCCATCCGGACCCCATGACCATGGAACTGACTTAGGGATTCTGGGAGTTGAAGTCCATGAGTCATGAAAGAGCTGAGGTTGCCTACCCCTGGGATAGGGGGAAACTTTACCTTTACTTTTTTTGAACTAATTGTAACCCAAAATGTGCCCATTCTACATATGCACACAATACAAACACACTCACTCACTCACACACACACACAGAGAGAGGGGGGGAGGTATTCTACAGTCTCACTCACACACACACACACACAGAGAGAGAGAGAGGGGGGGAGGTATTCTACAGTCTCAATCACACACACACACAGAGAGAGAGAGGGGGGGGGGGAGGATGTATTCTACAGTCTCAATTCCTTTTGTCCGAATGTTAATCGGTTAAGAAATTGGCCAAGAATACCTGCATTTTCTTATTTCAGGAATTGTGCTTTAAGATATTTTCTGCAGTTGGGGAAGATTTTTCACCTGCCTCTGAAAACCAACATGCAGTTATTACCCTTGAAACACACACAGACACAGGCATCTATACAAACACTTTTGATATTAAATGGAATTAACAAAGCAGAATCTATTCCCAGTAAGTATTCTTAGGACTCTCTTCAAACTTTGTTATAGAGAGCATTGCTTTAATGAGAGATTTTGCAGTCCCTGTCTCAGTAGGGTTGCATTTAGCTCATTCAAAATGATTATTCTGTGTGGTGTTTGAATGGAATGCAAATGATGAAACTTTGCATGTTTATACAAAAGGAGTGGTTTTTCTTTTGAGCTGCAAATTACAGTACTTGGTAATCAATAATTTCAGGGCATTAAGAACTGCGCTAAGATTTTCATTAGCTTGAAGAAGAGCAGAGTTAAAGAAATACTAACTGGTATTGATGTTTAAATTTGATTTAGCCATGTTATTTAAACATATCTCTGCATTGCACTGACTTTGTTTTTTCCACATTAGAGGAAATTCCAGGGTATCGCATGAACCTAAATGAGATAAAGCACTCTGTGAACTAATTTATTTCTAAAACAAACCAAGAAAAATGCCACTTGTGTCTCCTTTTCATTAAATTATCCTGTAGCCTATTGATTTAACTCAGGTTGAAACCTTACTTAGCAAAAAAAACCAAAAAAAACCCCCAAACCCCTGAACAAGCTCATTCTTGATCTACTGATCCCTGGTGGGCCGTAATACATGGCTGCCATGTCATAGACTGCCTGGGGCGGTACATTTGACAAGCCTTATCTGCAGAAACTTGATGAGACAAAGAAATATTTTAGGTAGTTGTGACAGAGAACAAAAGAGAAGAGAATGTCACAGTTGATCCTAAGCCAAATATCATAGTAGGGACTAATAGTTTCTACAGGAAGTTTGTGACAACTGCTGTGCAAAATCATTATCTAAAGCATCACATAATTTCAGTTGCCTGGGCTTGTATGTCTTGAGAAGCCAAATTTAAACAAGCCATATTATGAGCCCAGCCATATGTCAGCCTCACTAGATGGATTCAAACCAGGAAATCAACTCCAGTGTAAGGTTAAAACTGCTTTTACTGAGATTGGCTATAGCAGCAGAAGCTTACAAGTCTGATTTTAATGTACCGGTACTTTCTGCTCCCTATTATACCCCAGTGAATCAGGTGTCCGATTCAGAGTCAGAATATTTTCTTGTTTCTCAGCCTTTAGCAAAAAAGGGTTCAGTCCATTTTGCCTAGGTAGCAGTTCTTGCATATTTCCATCCTTCTGTATTCTCTGTACCAAAATAATTTATGGTTTACGGCAGAGATATAGTAATCCATGAACCCAAATTTATCCTTTTGAAGCTTTCCAACTGGATTCCTGAAAACTTATTGCACTTTTCTTTTTTTTTTCTTTTTTCTTTTTTAAAAAGTTTTTTATTGGGTACAAAGGGAAAAAAAAGATTAAAAAAAACATTGAACATGGTAAATCATCTTTGACTGACTTCTCAGTCCATATTGTACATTAATTACATATAATATATCTATATACAACTGTACATTTCTGGTCTCTATCTTAACTTATCTCTTTGCAGTGACCTCTATTTTTCCCCCCTCCATCTATAAAATTTATTCCATATTTGATAAAATTCTGTTTCTTCCTGATTTTTTAATCTTTTGGTTATCCTATCTAATTCTGCGCAATACATAATTTTCTTTATTAGTACTTCCCCACTCGGTACTTCCATTGCTTTCCACTTTTGAGCAAATAGTATCCTTGCCGCCGTAACTACGTGAATAATTAGATATGTGTCATCTTTATTTACATTTTTTTCTAGTATTCCTATTAATAATGTCTCAGGTTTGTATTGAATGTTTTGTCTAGTCATTTCTATTGCCCATTCCCAGATCATATGCCACTTTTCTTTTATTAGCCCAAGAGATTGCATTTCAAGTCTTGCATTGAAAAATTAGAATATTCTTTCCAAGCACATACCAAGATGTCTCTAAAACACCTACATACACAACGAGCTTGTGTATAAACAGGGCAAGATACCACATTGTATCTTGTCCTGTTTATTGTATTCTTAGTCGTTTAATCGCAATAGCATGTTTCTTATGTACCAGACACTAAAGAGTTTGTTTATGGCTTAGCCATAAGCCAAGAAGATTTTCATATATTCAACTAACCATGACTAAGTAAAGCATGACTTAATGTAGGTGAATCTAATAAATGTGCTAGGTGAAAGTGTGGGTATAAGGGAAAAGTGAACCTGATGCATTAAAATATTTAGCATCTTGTTCTGGTGAACTGAATTTTGTTGTAATATAATCCTTCTTCAAAGTTCCTTACATGTACAAAACTAATATGTTCAAGGGGGGGAGGGGCAGGCTGTTTCTGGAATGTTTTATTTAGCAAACTGGATTTCTGTAGCCAGGAGTGGATAAAGTATTCCATTTTTACATGATTTGGAGGTATAGAATATAGTCAGAATATTGTACTGGGATTCCAATGAAGTGGTTCTAAATTTGTTTAAATGAATAACTCAATGCCCATGGACTCTGTGCAAAACTCCTCTGACAACCACTCTCCCCTAAATCATGGCATTATATTTATTACCTTCCCATTGGATAGTTATTTATTTTCATACAACAGGTCAAGTTTAAGAATGCAAGATTTCAAATATATATTTAATGCAAATCTTAGAAATACAGAACCCTGGAAATCGTGGCCCTATCCAGTGTGAAGAAAACCACATTAGTATAGGATTTGTTTATGCCCTCAGTGTAATGGAAATTTCGTTCTTGCTTTTCACAGAATGACAGCCAGTCATTTATATGAGGCATTCAGTGATGTTCAGGTGGAGAAGAAGGCTATGTTTTTAGTTATTTTGATCCCAATAATTAGAAAACAAGTTCATATTTCTCTACATAGGTTGTGGGTCAGCAGCTGTTTCCAACCCCAGGCATCATCAATGGATGCTTGAAGTTCTCCCTCCACTCCAGCTGTTTGATCTTAGATTCCCTAAACTCTTAATGAGATTTAGAGGCACTGTTGTACAATACCTATGCTTTGCATAAAGTTATTTGAATTTCATGTCTATTGAAGGGAAGGCATGTAAGATACTTCCTGGAGATGCAGCAAATGCATGATGGGTCTTTGATGTAGTTCATACTGATGTTTGGCAGGGCCATCTGAAGGGTTATACCATATCTCTTAGTCCCTCTTCCTTGGCAGCTGCATAATAAAATGGCTATTGCTTGATATGGAACGAGCAAGGAACCTAACAAAGCCAGGCATTTTAGCGACTCTAATAAAATTATCCTGCTTCTGCTCTCTTCTCTGTTAGGGCCTTTATAAGCCCTGCTTTTCGATATAGAACATTTCCCAACACTATTGAAAATGAGACAGCAAAATGTGACTGCCAGCCCTTCCTAGTAGGAAGTACATTTTGAAATTAATTGCAAATCTCAAAGGTGCCACTCACAGTCATGCTAACAACTTTGACATTTTTGTGATGCTACAAGCCCATAATTAATTTCTTTAAATGGATTCTGGAGGTGGAAGGATGATAGAAATCTAAGGATTAATAAGAAAGAAGCAGGGGGAGGCAACAAAAACTGGTTGTTTTCCAAACACTCTTGGTAATAACAATAATATTTAAAAGACTGCACTTCAAAAAGCAGAGGGCTAATTAAAAAAAAATGTGTGGATGTGATGCAATCCATCTTGAGCAACATGCCCTTAAATATGTTATTGGCTTCGATCCACAAATCTTTGTGTGTGTCAATCTTTGGCTGATGAGCTATATGCATATTTACCTACTGTTTTGTGTTTCTATAATTAATATAGCAAACTTCTTGTGGAAGATCCGTGAAGCTATAGTTTAACCCTTCTCTCTTCAAGTAGGCTATCTAAATGCATATTGTGAAATAGGTACATGAATCTAACTTTAAAATACATAATGTCCAAGCCGTAATTTCATACAAGCTAACTAAAATTGGGCAAGAAATCTCATTTACTCTGACATAAAGAAAGTTGTCTTTTCTTCCCAGTTCCAGGTTTGCTTCGGTTTTTAAGGCTTTGAGGGACATTTCATATGTTTCCATTTGAAAGGGATTTATGTGGCCATTGTGAAATGCACAAGCATAGGTGGCTTAATATTTTGGGATCATTAAGAGTAGAAATAGAAAATTTCCTTGAAATCAAGGTGTGATTGTGCATTTTGTTCTTTTTATTTATTTAAACTATTTATATTAAGCTTCTAATCCTTGGTTTAGAAATATGAAATAGATAGATAGATGATAGATAGATAGATAGATAGATAGATAGATAGATAGATAGATAGATAGATAGATAGATAGATAGATAGATAGATAGATAGATAGAAAGCTAAAGTTTATCAAAGAACTCCACTGAAATAATATTATCTAAATTTTGGAATGGAAATGTCATGGAAATATTATCTATCTAAAATGATAAAGCATTGAAACAATTGAAATAGCATTCTTTTTATAAAAAAAAAACATATAAAAATAAAATAAAATAAAATTCTGAACATTCCAGAATTATTACTGGAAAGGACTGGCTAAGGACCACTCTAAGGATATTCTGCACAAATTCCCCAAATTTCAATGGGAAATACAGATATTATCACAAAGAAACAACTAGCCAGATAGCATTCAGCAACATTTGGTAAATGATCTCAGTGACCAACAAGGTTTAAAGGTATTCTGGCCTGAAGTTATTTAGATCCATAACTGAAGCACTGAACTTGATTCTCTAGCTATGTGAGAGTCAGTATGGTTGCTTCTAATAAGTGCAACCGCTAGAAAAATAAAAGTCTAGTAGCTCTTCCCAAACAATCAACAGAAGTAGCCTCTCTGACCTTTGCAAAAGAGATAATCTATAGACAGTGAAGAGGATGACCTTGATGGAGAGAGGAACAATCCATTGCCAAGGCAATGAGGAGGAAAAAAACGAAGCAAAAGCCTAGATGAGGAGAAGGGTGCAAAAAAACCCACCAAAGACACTATCTGAATTCACACAAGGATATAAGAGAGAGGAGGAAAAACTTACTGGGTCGTTCCAGCAAAGTCTGCAATTAACAATGAAACTGGAACACACGTCAGTTTAGTTGTGCTGGTCTCAATGCACAGTTTGTGGCTCTGTCTTATCGTATTCAAGACTATACTATGATTGCAAAAAAAAGTGGGTATCTGTTTAATTCTTGACATATGCTCAGTCAGTACATCCAGGGACGATGCAGTAATGATTTCATTATGAGGTTTCCTCGGTGCTCTCGGTGCTTCCTTGTTTTCTTGCAGACATTTCATTACCCTAACTAGGGAACATCATGAGTGCTAGTAACTGATGATGTTACCTAGTTAGGGTAATGAAGCGTCTGCAAGAAAACGAGCAAACTCGGAGAGCACCAAGGACCCTGAGCTACGAATATTCTCCTTCATTGGTGATTTCATTATTTTGACCCCCTCCCCCATATACATTATGTTAATGAGCCCAGGATTTCATTGAAAGCATCTCCAGGACCTTTTCCTCTTCGTTCTTTTTGTTTTGTTTTGTTTTGCTTTTACTTTCACCGTATCGTTGTTTGCTTCTTTTTACACACCTCTTCTCTTCTCTCTCTGCACGGCTTAATATTTCTTGTGTTATGCGTAACAGAGGGTGTAGGTGCCACTTTATTTAACAAGTAGAATGTGCAGTCTGTTACAGTTTATTGTTTCCCCCCCGACAGTTTTCAAAGTTTATTTTCGTGCGTAAACCTGGAGAACCAAAGCATAGTTACCCAAGTGTCATATGGATCTCCTCGCCCTCTCTTGTTTAGCTAAGTTGTTTAGAGTTTGCCTTCAACCAAAGAAAGAAAGAAAGGAGCTGAAAAGGGGGAAGTTGTTGTTTTTTTTAATCTAGAGAAGCTGACATGCTTCAAGGTCTTATTTAATGTGGAAAAAAGGACTTTGATGGATATCTGTCAACCTCAAATGAAAACCTTGAACGAGTATTTGTTCCATGAGCAGACCTGAAGCCCAACAAGAAACCGTTCTATTATGAAGAAATACATTTCAGCCAAAGGATAGCATTAAGATAATTACACTATTAAGAATTAGGAATTACTCTTTTTATCCTCAGGATGACACTCCTGGCATTTGTTATTTCTACGCAGTCTTTGTCAATGTGACTTGCTCATTTAAATTCTATCCTGATGATTTATGATTACAAATGTGGGTCCCCCTCCCCCTATTCTCATTTATTACATGGTGTCACATTTTATCACAACTGCATTTAATCATATCCTGTCTGCATGCTAATAGTTACAAATATGATACCTGTGTAGGACCAGAAAACCAATGTCTGTGACTGTCTAAAAATGTGATGCCTGAATGTGTTGGGGTGGGGGTGGGGAGGGAAAGGCAGAGAGGGAGTGAGAGAGAATAAATAGCTTGGCAAAGAAAATTCAGAACATCATTCTTCATGCACAAACCTTTAAAACTATACCAGGTTGGCAACATTTCATAAAGCTTTGCTGAAAGTCTGCTTCAACTGAATTCGCACATTCTTTAAGTTTTCATAGAGGTCTCTCCATTTGGGAATCATTCAGGGAATAAAACACACACACACACACACACATACAAAAAAAATAACAATAAAAGAGAAGTGCCTGTCTTTCTCTCTGTGTGTGTGTCTTTGAATCTACTGGCCACATTTTTTTAGGAAGCAGGAAAATACTGAATACTGATTAATCTCTTAATGATCATGAAGAGTCAAAAGTCTGTCTTCTTAATGGCTCTTCTGTCCTTGATGAAATTTGGTTTTGCTCAACTTCCTTGTCTGTGGAGATTCTCAGTCATCCAGGTCATAGCTGTCTCAAAGAAGCTTTTTCAAGCTTTTTGCTTCTTCTCATCCAAGAAGCTTCCATATTTCTTAATGGCCCATCTCAGGAATGGGTTACTTTGATCTGAGTTTTGGCGCCACTAGGCAAGCCATTTTATCCAGGCAACTGGATAAAGATGGAGAACATTCTGAATAAAGGAAAATGGAAGCTTAGTAAATAAGTCCTGTAAAGAAATTGTGATGATTTAGGATTTCATTAATGCACCCATCCAAACTATTACTAGTATCACCACCACTTTCTTATCTTCCCCCACAGTCAAAGTTTAAACATAGAATATGATTTTGTGACCATTTCCTTTTGTGATTTTTTTAACCACTTTTCTTTCCCCCTTAAAGACTTGTTGCCAGCCTTGAGCAAATGTCTATGTAATAATATTTTACATAAATGATGCTTTTTGACCATGTAGCTATACATTTTGAGTGATCTCACCATTCTCAAAGCACATAATCTCTAACAATGCAACACAAAACCACCTCACTATTTCAATACAGTAGGTCACTTCTAGAGTAGGGTGAAGTGGGTAAACAAGATAGAGATGAATCTTAAACATTTTTACTCCTTCTCCTTGTTTATGGCATGCTGCATGTTAGGAGGGCACTTTGGATGTACAAAAACCAAAATTTATCTGAACCAAAATTTTCCATATTGAAACGAAATATAACCTTTTTTAAAAAAAAATATCCAGCAAAGAACTTTTTCTAGTAAACTTGGTGGATAATGAGCTTAATGAGCTATGTGATATGAATATTCAGTCTAATGAAGTACATACAATCCATCTGAATGCACAGGTGTATGAAAAGGCAACAGCATGCTGGGATGGACTCAAGGAACGATGTGCCAAAAGCCAGGAGAAGATCAAAGTATGAATGATAAATAAAAGTATCAAGACTCATGACATGAACTTCCAGGAACACGAAGTACAAAAGAACCGCTAGACCCTCCCCAAGTTGTCTTTTTTAAAAACTTTCTATGATGAGATTGATGAAAAACAGCTGGCCAAAACTGAATACTTTTAGATTTTAAAATAGGAGGCAGAGAGAAATTCTATGCATAAGTTGCACATATGAGAGTTTTTAAATTCTATGACTTGCCAGTTTGTTGGCTTTTTTGCCTATGTATTTGCTTGATTTCTTTCCCATGTGGTAAAATCTATTATCAACAAAGGGATAGCATCAAAATTAGGAGAAGTGATAATATCACTTTATACCACACTGGTGAGGACACACTTAGAATGCTGCATCCAATTCTTGCTCCCACAATATATAAAAAAAGACGTTGAGACCTTAGAAAGAGTGCAGAGAAGAGCAATAAAGATGATAAAGGATCTGGAGGCTAAATTATATAATGAATGGTTGAGGGAGCTAGGTATGTTTAGCCCATTGAAAAGAAGGATTGGGGGGCACAGATGTTATAGTGATCCTTTTGACATTTTAATCAAAGCAACAGAAGCTGAGGTTACTCACATCTTAGGACGATTGATTGCCCTCACATATCCTGGCTGATGTATTCCAATTTTATAGTTAACAATATTATTCTTAACATTGACATCTTTGGAGGATTTATAAACCTCTGAACAGGCTGGAGAGAAGAATTCTGATATCTAGTGGAAAGCCGTCAATGTCCAGTTTCTCCTCTTCCCTTCCTCCTTCCCCCCTGTTCCCTTCCCATCTCCAATATTTGGTGTCAAAACCACAGTCATTTGCCAAACGTAATGGACAAATATCTCAAGACTGACAAGACTACAGTAACTTTAACATTGTCAGCAGGACTGTGCATGTAGGAATTAAGTACATGGAAACTGACAATGTCATTGCATATTATTTCCCCCACAAGGGGAAACCTAGATCCTATAACATTCAGCGTATGTGGACTTGATGGTTGACTGGACAAAATTGCTTAGTTGTCACTTTTTCCATGAAATTTGCAGGATGTATCATGTAAAGAAGTAGATCACAAATCCTACAGGCTTGTGCTAGATGGGTATATAACATTTGCCAAAAGAGGCCTCAGTCTTGTCTTGCTTAATGTCAGCATAAGACAATTGCAGGCTTAAATGTATATTCTTCATATTGTTTGCTCTCCGGTGATTGTAATGAAAAACAGAATGTCTAACGGAGTTTTAAATTGCACCGTGATGTTAAGATAGTAGTTTCTAGTTAAAATTTCACTTGCTTTGTAGCATTTATCTTTAGACAGTCTTGATGATATGGCAAATGTATAATATAACTCTTAGTTATAATATATTCTTTTTTTAAAAAAAGTTTTATTAATTTTTATAATTGAACAACAGATATAAATATGATGCATTTACATATACATACAATAAAAAAAATGATCCAAATCGATACATTTTCGGAGACGCTCGGCGGCCCCCGCCTTGCCTCCACCCTCATCCACTTTCCTATCCTTCCTTCCTCTATTCCCACAACCTCTCCACCTTCCTCCTTTCCATCTAACTACATCCCCTCTCCTTCTTAACCGCCTCTTCGAGTGCAGTTTGGGGTGCCAGCCGAGCATCTCATAATATATTCTTATTATGTTTATTCTGGCAAGAACCATAAGATTATAGTGTGACACCGACATCCTTTAGTTCTATTTAGAAGAAATTCCTATTGAGTTCAATAAATGCATACTTACTTACTTGGCAGCAAAGCCCATCAAACTCAACTGAAATTACTTCAGAGTAAAATGCACAGAGATTTATGTTAAAATTACAAAGGAGCAGAAGAGCCATGATCTAGTTAGTGTGGATTGGGAAGCAATAGTAGAAGGCTTATGAAAAGCTTTGATTAATAAAAAGGAAATGATGACATTATTCCTTTGAATCAAACCTTGGGATACAAATACTGAACTGTTTTCATGCATCATAGTCAATATAAGAGCTGAGCTTTTAATGAAATTTGCCTTGATGGAATATAGTCTGGATTCCCAGGAAAGAGTATTCCAAAGAAGTATTCAGTTCACATAGTTTATGTGATAGAAAAAGGATGAAGACAGCTCCTCCCTAATAGTTCCCAGTATATATGTTTTATAGGGATTGTATCATGGTTTAATTTGTTGAAATTCTTTTGTTAGGTGAGGAACAATAAAAACATCTGCTTGGAAAAAAATCACAACATATCTTGCACAATATTTGCACTCATTTATTTATTGCTCAAATCTATTTGATTCAACAATTTGAGTCTACTCCATCAATTCAAGAGCCTGAACCAATTCAAATATTGTATTTTGGATTATGTGGCACATTCAGATTAAGATTCAAATTTTATTTAGGTCTTGTCTGATGTGTATACTCCTAATAAAGATACATTATTTTAATTTATAGCTTAAAGACTAAAGTCTAGGTTGGCAAACCAATAACCATATGCTGAATTGTATTACCAGTTTAGAAAGCAATAGTATCATTTGGTTTGAGTTTATAAGATTTACTTATCAGCACCCACATAAGAATTTTCACTTATGAATGTCCTTGATTTGTTTCCCTTATGAATTCTCTTGACTTGTTTCTGATCTCCAACACCTCTCTTGCTCACAGTTAAGACATATGGCAGATGCAATAACTAGGGACCCATCATACATTGCTCAGAAAAAAGATCTATGTCCAGCATAAGGAACTATGATTAGCGCACACTAGGAAACAACTTGATTGCATTTCATGTTCAACTCAGTATGAAACCTAGCCTGGCTCAGTAGCTCATTGTAATGGGTGCCATTTGTGCCTGTTTACATCAGTTGTATGCATTATACATAAAATACTAGAATGTTCTAAAGTGCTATCTCTGTATATATAAGTGGCTAGAGAAATGGTTTCCTAAAGTTTGACTGTTTGTACAATGCAATGGAGGAAAGCATAAGTGTGTCTATAGATTTGCATGTTCACTGTTGTAACACATGAATGTTTCATTCATTCATTAAATTTATATAATCACCCATCTCATATTTATGATACTCCAGGAATCCTGGTTGCAAGAGTGCATTCTCAGCGTTTTGGAATGGTCTGGGTTGGAACCTATGATATATAAAATAAATTGAATGGGGAAATGATCATTTTGTTCCAGGGTTGTCAGATAAAAAGATGGAAGTCCTGGGAAGGACTCGGTAGTAAAAGATGAGTAAGATGCCAAAAATGTAAGTAAGGGTTGAAAAGTTCCATAGGCTGTATGAATCTCTCGAATTCATTTTACAGCCTCTAACGCAGTCCAAGATCTCCCAGCCAAAAACAGGTAGCATAGTTTCCTACTAATCTCTGGAAGGAAAGCAATTATGGTCCATTAATTTTTTGATTTTAATGGTTAAGCTCTATACAGTAGTTTCCTCCACAAAAAGGAAAATGAAAACAATGCACTGTTCATTTTCTTTTGATCAAAGTTACCCCTATAGTCATTGATTGCCAATAAGAGAAAAAGGGTGTCCCCAAGCCATGAGGAGGTTCTCCATTCCACACCTAAGGTAAGAGTCCATTGATCTAGTCTGCTTTACTACATTGGATGTAACTGAATTCCCATAATGAGATTAAATAGGTTAATTAGGAATAAACCTTAGTGTAATCAGATGTTGGAGACAGGGTTGGCGATCACTACTGATGCTGTATTCTGGATGCTTTCAATTCTCTTATAATGTAAGAGAAAATAAAAAAGGCTAAATTTTTGATTGAGCTGAGTGTAAGTTTTAGTTTTGTCTTAGTTAAGTACAAAGTCCTTTAAGAAGACCTCAAGGTGCAACACCAAAAGGATTTAGGAATATTAATTATAGCATTGCTATGAAGGTAGGATATAAAGTCATACATTTTTTAAAAGCTGTTCTTCAATTATTACTGTAGATTCAAAGCACTTGGTTTCAAGGACAAAGCAATGACTCTTCTAGCTGTGAGAGCTTGTAAATGGATGGTGACATATATTGTATTTCTCAACACTTTTGACTAGTCAATTACCGGTGATTTAAATTTTAAGGAACAACTCACCCTTAAGTAGAAATGGCACAAATCTCAAAGGCTTTCAAAAGAAATGTTGTTTCATTTTCAGTCTGTAGATCTGATTTCTATTATCTAGACAAACTATAGGCTGAACCTTCTTAACACAATCCTGTGCCTAATCAACATAAAGTCCCATTGTGCTTATCTTCTTTTAATAACAGATTATGTAGCTAGCATTAACGTGGTTTAGTAAATAAAAATATTCAGTTATATAGCACTTTTCAGTTTGCAGTGTGCAGAAACATTTATTGCCATGACTAATCTCACAGCTGATGTCCACTGATGTAATATATCAGGGAGTTATGTCCTTGATTTCTTACCATTTTGGGTCTTCTTTATCATAACATCTCACCATTTCTGTGTCCTATTGCCCATTACATAAATAGATCATTGCAATGAATGATGCTTTTAAATGACTCTTTGGTACCCTCAGTATTATCTATGACAGGGGACTTCGAACTTGGCCCTTTTATGACTTGTGTACTTCAACTCCCAGAATTCCTCAGCCAGGCATATTCTGGGAGTTGAAGTCCACAAGTCATGAAAGGGCCAAGTTTGAAGACCCCTGATCTATGAACCAAAGATACAGAGGATTGGAGAAGAAGAGGGCCAGAAATCTGACACTATTTTACTGTTCATCCAGTAAAACAACAGACCAAATGAGTCATCTAAGATTTAGGTCTCACTCACTGCAGCTTCCCAACCCCCGTGAGCTGTAGCATACAGGTAGTCATCATGAGTAATATTATCCTCCACAAAACAATTTCAGACAATGCTGAGATGAAAATCTGTCCTTAAATTTCATGAGAGTTTTCTTCCCATGAAAAGAGGGGTTTTTTTTGGGTGCTTGACAATATGTTTTGAATTTCTCTTGAGGATTTTTTCCTGAGTAGGTTTTATTGCTGGAATTGATGGTGAGTGCAACTTTTGGTGTTCTTTTCTGTTACGCACATTTATCACTCCACAGCCTTTCTGATTGCTCATTCCTCTTAAAATGGAAAAAGTCCTTGACTCACCAAAGTGGGACTTCTTTGATAGCTTCCCTGTGGATATGAGAAAAATATGGGAAGACGAGAAAGCTGCAGATTACTGGCAAGCCATCCTTCCATATAACTTTGTAACTTGGTGCCCTGCCACCATTCCACTCATGGAAACGTCATTAAAGACTTCATCTTTCTTTGAAGGAGATTTTAAACTCAAATTCCCTTTCATCAAACTGAATAAGAACTGTAGAAAACAAAACAAAACAGAGGATACCTTTTCTATATGACAGCGGTCTAATTAATTGTGTTTTGGCACATAAACCAGTGGTAATCATGGCAGTGCTTATGCATTGTGCAAAGTTGTGTTTCCCTTGTATGTTCTTTAGGCTTCCAAGATTTCTGAGTTACACAGCCAGGTGCACTGTTCCTTAGCTATATACTTGTGGGATATTATCGTTGATTTCTCAGTGTTCGTAGCAAACTCGTGAGCAAATAGATTTATTTTTCCCTCATGGATTTTCTTCTTTCAATAACAGCTTCTTCGGGACAATGCATAGAAAGAAACCAGAAAGGAAAAAAAATAAATAACACTGCTTCTTCATGTCCCTTCAAAGAGGGAGAGAGAAAGCATTGTGGGGAGTGGGAGACCTCCCCACAATGCCTTCTCTCCCACATCTTTGAAGGGAGCATGAAACTTTGTATCCTGGATTATTTGAATAGATAATAACTAAGCCTTTCATTATCCTTTAATGCCAGTGGGAAAGATTAAAGAGAAAAGGACAAGGGAAATGATTTATCTCTCTGCTACCCTGGACAGAACAGAAATGCAATAAAATAGTGAATAAATGGCAAAAGTGGCACTCAATTCACTCAATATTACAATAACGCTCATCATGTCTGACAGACATTTTGCACATCCTTCTTCTCTTTCCTCTGCTACAATGTGCTTGCCTGGCAAAGGGCTGTTTTATCTGTGCATTTATGGGTAACCAAAAAGCACATCTGCTAGCTGAGCATGCTTCCTAAGAACATCTTCATGCTGACAAAAAAACAACAACTAGCCAAGTAAAAAAGAAAGAAAATTCAGAGGTGTCAGAAACATGGCAAGCAAAATCATCCTCGGTATTGGACAACTTTTGTCAAAAATTATGAAACTCAAAATTTATATCTGAGGTCTTCAAACATTCATTTTCTGTTAGCCTAACCAGTATAGAAATCAAACTGAAGCTAAGGCAGAAATATGGAAGAGGGTCTCCAGGTTGATCTTGACTCTGTCTAACTACATGGAAACTTTCATGTTTCCTTTTTCTTGACTTAAATATAGTCATTGCTTCCCCCCCCCCCAGAATATTCCTCCCTTTCCCCCACAAGTGATCTATGGTCTAGAGGTTTCATGGTAAAAAATTCCCATTTGGTACTGATACAACCCTGATCACATTTTTAAAGATCAACTAAGGTCAACTAGCTACCGCCATATTCTGTGATGTTAAACTAGAATTGAGCTCAGCTCCTAGTAATTACGTGGACACTTACCTGTTAGTAACTTTAAAATATTAGATTTTTTGTAGGTAATAGTCTGGGGCTACAACATGGAAACCCTCTGTCTTCAAAAAGGTAATAAATGTATAATGGAATTAAATAGAAGTAAGCAAAAAAGATAAATGATGATTTCCTACAAGATGTTCTGCTGAGGTTGTTGAAGCCATATGCAGAGTTAGATGCACTTGCAGTGAAAATTAGTGAAATTACATGGTGTACTTAGCAAAAAAATGAGATCTAGTTTTTCTAGGCATCCGTTGAGTCCTTAAGCACTAATGGCGGAGAGGACTGGAACAAAGGAAATTCTTTTTTTTTTCAAATATAAATTTTTATTATTTTCATCATAAAAAAAAAACACATCACAAATACATCACAATGCTATAATAGAAAAAAAAACCCACCCCCCACCCCCCACCCCCGGACTTCCCAAACCTAATCCCAGGATACTATTCAGATACAAGTAAACTACTATTAATATCCCTAACTCCACAAAATATTATTCTACATAAATAGGTGAAATATATAAAAAAAGAAACAAATTATCTAAAAACCTAGGTTATATTCCACCATTCTATGCTTTTTTTGAATATAAACAATCCATCTTCTCCATATTGCTAAAAATTGTTCATTTGAATGATTCTTCAAATAAGCCGAAATTTTTGCCATTTCAGCAAGATACGAAACCTTCAATCTCCAGTCCTCCATTGTAGGTAGAACTTTACTCTTCCAATTTTGAACAAAGGAAATTCTGTATGGGTTTTGAGAGTTACCTGGAACCATGAATGGACCAACAGCTAATCAGTTTCTGGGATCAGGAAAGATCCAGAGACGTATAGACCTGACACTTATGGGCTTTAGTCTAGTTGCAGGATCCAATCTGAGTCAATCACAGGACTAGAGGTAACCTCTGGTCCCAGTGGCCAACCCAGATTTGATCCTGCAACATTATCCCGGGATACATATATTTGATTTTCCAATTCATAAACACCAATGCTTTTAAGAGGCTCTCTATGGTAAAGTTGCCAGAACAGACCATCTCAAAAGTTGTCCAGTTGTAACTATGGTAACTTTCATGAATATTAACAATAGAATTTCAATAGCAGTGACATTAAAAGGATTTCACCTAGTGGCTTGCCATAATTCAACCTATTAAATAACAGTATATCTAAAAAGATCTGCTCTGACATGTTGACTGAGTTCAAAGGATGACGTTCCTTTTTCCTAATGGGTGCTTATAACAATGAGCATAATAACACATCTAAAATAAGTGGCCTTTGTTATATTCCAAGAGACAAAAAGGAAAAAAAAAAGGGATTGTGAAAGGATTCTTGTGGCAAAGTAGCAGCGTTTCTTAGAAATAGATTAACTAATTTTCCTGCCTGCCATTCTGTGTATGTGTGTTTAATATTATGTTTGGCCATTTCACCCATAATGTCAAAACCCCTTTTAGTTTAGGGTATAAAGAAGCATTACTCAGGTATAATATTCCACAGATTAAACTAAATTACAGACATAGATTTTTTTTTCCTCCATAATTTTAGGTAGTTCTTCTTCTTATTATTTTTGGTATGCAAAAGCTCTCTATTAACACTTTAATTCAGACTTCTACTTTATCTCAACATATGATGGAAAGCTCTTTGATTCTATTATGGAAAGCTCTTTGATTCTATTAGAGAAGTTGTCATTCCAAACTAGTAAAATTAGGAAATGGTAAAAGTATCAGGCTATCATCAGAGCCAGGTGGGGCAGTGGTAAGAATGCAGTATTGCAGGCTAATTCTGATGACTGCCAACTGCCAGCAGTTCAGCAGTTCGATTCTCACTGGCTCCAGGTTGACTCAGCCTTCCATCCTTCTGAGGTCGGTAAAATGAGGGCAGAGATTGTTGGGGGCAGTAAGATGACTCCGTAAACTGCTTAGAGGGGGCTGTAAAGCACTGTGAAGTGGTATATAAGTCTAAGTGCTATTGCTGTTGCTATCAGATTTGCTATTATCTATAGAAATGAATTGTTTCATTCCCGACCACTAGTCCAACCTATCTCTCAGGGATGTTTTGGTGAAAAATAGAAAGAAGAAGTATAGAACACCTATTTGTGCTCCTGAAGAAAAGACTGAATAGAAGTACAATAAATAAAACAAGAGTCTTCAGGATCAAAACGTTGAAATATAATGGAAGCTTTCTGAATAACAGAGCAATACTATATTATTATATTCAAAAAAACCAATGTTATTGAGGAAAGAGAGAAGAAAGCCAGAGATAGAGACTAAGACAGAGATGATAGAGTTAGAAATGAGATGATAGATAGATAGATAGATAGATAGATAGATAGATAGATAGATAGATAGATAGATAGATAGATAGATATAAATAGATAGACAGACAGACAGACAGACTAGCAGTACTCTATTTGGATATCTTATACATATACACTCCTGTTCTCTTTGGAACTCCAAATATTATTGGAACATTCACATGATATATTTTCAACGGTGTATGTGTGTGTGTGTGTGTGTGTGTGTGTGTGTGTGTGAGAGAGAGAGAGAGAGAGAGAGAGAGAAGACTTTCATGAAAAGTATTATTGAATCTGAAATTTTCATACATCAGTTGAATGGGGAATTAGGTCCATTAAGTTAAAATGTAATCTACTGGGCTCCATTTTAATAGAGCTTGTTGTACTTGTCCCATTATTCCTTGAGAATTTTCAATTAGAATATTTCACTACAATTATCACCGAGCTGGTTGTCAGCTCGCTTCCTATTCAAAACTTTACTAATGTTCTTTGTGCTCTTTCTGAAAGTCTTAAAATATAGGTTGTTTCTTTAATGTGTCTTTTCAAAGGACTTTAGAGTACTTATCGCAATATGTAAATGACGTTGTGTTCTCTTTCTTTGTCTCTCTCTCTCTCTATTTAATCTGAGGAAATTGCATTGATGGATGTCCATTTTCACAGGAACTGAGTAGGGTTTTTTTGGGGGGAGGGGGTATATTCCTGCATATTTAAATCTCACATTTGGCAATAAAGTATGTTGGCATTTGTATAGGCAAATTTGAATGGAGACAATATTTGGAGACAATAGGAAAAAAGGAGTAGAACCCATTGAGTTCAATTTCATGTATGCTAAGAAAACTGCAGGTAAGACTTCTACTTAGGACATTCATTGGTCTTTCTTTTTTCTAAAATCAGGCTGGCCTTATTTTCTCTGGACATGGTCACAAGCATTGTCTTGCCTTCCTCTCCTGTATATTTCTTCCCCTTGAGGAAGAGTTCCATCTCCTTCCAATAACATTAAAGGACTAATCAAAGTGGTTAAGATGAAGTGTCTGAGGAGCCCTCTAATCCTAATGAGACTAGCCCACCCATTAGAAGAGGTCTCCAGCAGAATAGGCCTGCTAAGGACCCCGTCTGCTAAGGAATTCTGGCAGGCAGAGTTAAATAGGAGAGCCTTCTCTATGGTGGCCCCAGCCCTGTGGAACATCTAGCACTGGAGTTGAGATCTTCTCCAAACCCTTTTGGTCTTCTAATAGGGTATTCAAACTTAGTTTTGCTGGCTGGCTTCAGGCCCCAAGAGGGGTGTTGGAGATGGGCAACGATGGCCAGTTTAAACCTGTAGATTTTAACCCCCCAGAACGTCTGGCTCAGGAATTTTGGGAGTTGAAGTCCACAGGTTATAAAGTGTCCATCGTTGGCCATCCTTCTGGTAAAAAAGGTCTCAGTTCCTGTACTGTCCATCTCCTTAATTCTAATTTTTGCATAGTTTTTTAAAATTATAATTTTTATTTATTTAATTATAAATTTTTTATAATTTGTAAGCCACCCAAATTTAGGAGTAGCATATAAATTTAATAAGTAAATATAAATAAATAAATAAAAGAGGTCTTTCTTACTTTTGAGAAGAACTATTTTCTCCACCTCTTTAAAGTTTTCTTTTTCAAGTAATAATTCGGCATTTGGTGATAAAAAAATTAACCAGCTCACCAGTAGGGCTATCCAATACCTACGTTCCTTCTGCCACTTTTGGTGATGTTTAAAAAGCCAATAAAATAAACTCTAAAGACAAAGGTGAAAAAGGATGAATGAAATGCCAACTAATGGATTTTGAAATGAATGAAGTTTTGATGGATGAAACTCGGAATGCATGTGGCTTTTAGTAATTAAAACGAATAGAATTCTGAAAGGAGGGGAAGAAATCTCCATATTCCTAGTAATAATTAAGATGTTTGCTTTCTATTTGTGCTACCTCAACTAGAAAGAAGTTAAGAAACTATTAGCCATATGACTTCCATCCAAACAGCAAATACTAGAATCAATGGTGGAATAAATACAGATCTCTTCTCATAAGGATGTGAAGAAAAACGGTTGCATTTCGAAACTTCCTTATTCCTTTGCTTTTTAGAACAATGTCAGAAGATAATTGAGTATAAAAATTAAACTTTCCCCTTTTTTCATCTTATGGTCCCTGTAGGTTCACAGAGAATTGGTAAAATTCTGGTTATTTTACTTGCTAGTTTAATAGGGCACTGTTTTAACATCGTGCCTTTTGTCCCTTTTCATGTGTCTTTGGACGCATGTGATGTGTGTGTGTCTCTCTGTGTCTGTGTGTGTGCTGACACCTAATGACACATCGAAGCTGTCCACCCATCTTTGCCCAGTTTACATAACTGATAATGTAACTTGTCCAAGCATCTTTTAAAGAATGCAAATCACCTTCCTTTAGTCCTTTGACATGCAAATTTTCTTTGATGCAAGCTTTTCATATGCAAATGCTTCCAATCTTTGTTCTCTCTCTCTCTCTCTCTCTCTCTCTCTCTCTCTCTCTCTCTCTCTCTCTCTCTCTCCCTCTCCCCCTCTCTCTCTGTCTCTCTCTCTCTTAAAAAGTAACTATTATGGTTTGTGCAGAACTTTCAGTAGCGTGCCTTATTTTAGATGATTTTCTTTCTCTTTTGGATATTTGATGTGGAGAAAAACAAACTCTGGTGTATTTTGACACTAGCATTTTTCCCACTGTGAGGACTGGTGGAATTATTTTACAGATTGGACTGGCATTGGGTAGCAGCTTGCAATGGATCACGAGGAGGAAGTAAGTGGATCTCAAACAAAATCCCTTCATTTCTTGCACTCCTTTACTTCCACTCATAAAGTATTTGGATTACAGTCCAAAAGTCCTTGACTTTTACCACCACTGGAATCAGAAATCCAGTTTTAAGTATTTAGGCTTAATGGGCAAAGAAAAAAAAATAGAACTTTGTTGTTATACTGTATAAGCTGACAGCAGCAATAACGCTTTATGTGCAAAAATGGAAAGATACTTTAATTCCCACAATGGGTGCCTGGCTGGAAAAACTGATGGAATGAGCAGAGATGGCTAAATTGAGTGCCCTAATCAAAGAAAAGAATATAGCTAACTTTGATTCCACTTGGAAACCGCCTTTGCAGGGTCTTCAAACTTGGCCCTTTTATGACTCATGGACTTCAACTCCCAGAATTCCTCAGCCAGGCACACTGGCTGAGGAATTCTGGGAGTTGAAGTCTATGAGTCATAAAAGGGCCGAGTTTGAAGACCCCTGTTTTAGAACAAAGCATTTCATGTTGGCGTACTAATCCAATACAAAGATTTCACATTGGAGGAAAGGTTGGGTAATTTGACCGTCAAATGAAAAGTTCCCAATTCTAGCAAGACAATAACCTTGCAAATCATGTCAAGCACAGATTATTATTATAAAACTACAGAAATTGAGATTTCCATCTGAGCTCACTGCTAAGCAAATTATATATTGGAAACAGCTTTGCCATCTTGCATGACATTAGTGGCAGGCATCAACCTTGTTAATTCCAATTACTTAGGTTACAGTTGAAAAATAAAGTTTAATACAGAACATGTATAAAGTAAGGTAATTGTACTGATTTCACTGAGTGAATGTAAGAACCTATATATATATTTCTTGGAATCTTATTTATCTTATTTTTTAAAACTTTTTTTAAACTATTATTTTAATTTATATCAGCCAGAGTTCCACACAATGCAGCAGAAGGGAGAGCCAAATTACATTGGTAGATAACTATGCTTTTGAATTAAGAAGAGGTATGGAAATTACTGTGCAAGAAAATAAAATGAAAATGTAATGTAATAATCTAATTGAACCAGAGGAGCATTTGACAAAACTACATAACATATATTGTAAATCTATTCCATTTACTATTGCATGTCAATATGAAGCACGACAATATTAAGACAGCAATCTTTCTTTTTTTTTTCTTCACAATTTTAATGCATGTATGATCATTATTGCTGAAGTTGCTGATTTGGGGAATATTCCAGAATGAAGCAGAAAAATAATTGCAAACAAAATATTCCTAGCAGTTGATAATATTACTGTCAAGTTCTAGTTCTAGAGTTCTGTAGAAAGGAGTAAATGTTTACTTGCATCAGGAAATGCCCAAAACTCAAACGGCAGAGAATCACATATTGTGTAGCAGTGTCCTTTTGTTAGTGACAATGGCACAAAAGCCATTTCCCAAAGACATTGCCAAGGACATTGCCAAGGTAGGTAGGTAGGGAGGTAGGTAGGGAGAGAGAGAGAGAGAGAGAGAGACAGAGACAGATGAGAGAGAGAGATGAGAGAGAGAGAGAGAAAGAGAAGGAGGGAGGGAGAGATGATAGATAGATAGATAGATAGATAGATAGATAGATAGATAGATAGAGAGATAGAGAGATAGAGAGATAGAGAGAGAGATAGAGAGAGAGAGATAGATAGAGAGAGAGAGAGAGAGAGAGAGAAAGATAGATAGATAGATAGATAGATAGATAGATAGATAGATAGATAGATAGATAGATAGATAGATAGATAGATAGATAGATAGATAGATAAATGTTCACTGTGTTCATTTCAAAGATAGCAATTATGTATTTTTCAGATAATGGAAAGTAAGCATGTGAGATAGCAACAACAACAAAAAAACAACAGGATTAGGGCTAGTAAACATATATAGGTTAATTTTTCACTTTTCTTTTTTTCCTTTCCAAATTGACACCAATAAGAATTTTATTTCTTTTAAGTGTTTGGAGGCTGGAAATTCAGAAAACAAGCATCTGGGAATGTAAAGATTAAACATTTATTTTTATTAAACTTTACAAAACAAAAGAAGGCTTTACACCAGAGGTATTAAAATGCCAGTTGACATCATTTTTTGTTTAATTCAGGAAAGTGACTTTTAGATTACTCTCCAGAAATAATCATTATGACACTTTTTTGTATATAACAGCTTTGGAAATAAACAAAAAAAACAAATGATGACCATGCTTTTTTCTCATACTTGACAAAGAAAGCGAGCTCTTATTTTTTCTTATTTCCCTAGGAGCTGCAGTAATGATGAATAAAACATTTCCTAATGTAGTCAGCAAAGTTTTTTTTCTATATTGTATAACAATCATTGTTTTTTCCCTAGCCACCATTTTCTTAGGCTGTCAAAAAAAAATGGGTGGTCTCCAGGGTTGTTTTGTCCTAAAATTCAAGTAGAAACAAATGGGAAAATACAATCAGCTTGTCCGATGGTTCAATTCAGCCAAATAGTGATAAAAACAATACCCTTTTCCTAAACAAAATTATGTGTTCAAACTTATACTACAAGTGAACTGAATTAGCTTTTATTGCTTTTATTCTAAAAATGTTTCTTGAATATTTTGGATGGTGCTGATGTGGAAATGATTCTAATGAACAGAATTCTGGGAAGAAACTAAATGTCAAGTGTCCAAAGAGTAGCAGTAACAGAGTGGGAAGGGACCTTGGAGGTCATCTAGTCCAATCGCCTGTTGTCACAGGAGACCTATACTATTTCTGACAAATGACTGTCCAATCTCTTCTTAAAAGCCTCCAATGATGGAGCACCCACAGTTTCCTAAGGCAATTTGTTCCACTGGTTAATTATTCTCACTGTTAGGAATTTTCTCCTTAGTTCTAGGTTGCTTCTCTCCTTAGTTATTTATTTATTTATTTATTTAATTTAATTTATATGCCGCCCTTCTCCCGACAGGGACTCAGGGCGGCGCACAACATATTTAAAACCAGAACATATATACAATCCCCCCCTTAAAACCGAATTAAACCGAATTTTAATGTTGCGTCTTCCGAATATTTAAAACCCAATGTAAAATCCACCCTAGGTCAGGTCCGCTTG
>NW_015388690.1:337806-342515 GCF_001527695.2 Protobothrops mucrosquamatus
GTCAGCCGTGAATCCAGGAGGACTCCCAAGTTGCGCGCCCTCTCTGAGGGGGCCAAAGTTTCGCCCCCTATAGTCAGCGATGGCATCAGCTGACTATGCCGAGGCGCCGGAAACCACAGCCACTCGGTCTTGGAAGGGTTGAGCCTGAGTCTGTTCTTCCCCATCCAGACCCGTACGGCCTCCAGGCAATGGGCCATCATGTCAAGGGCATCGTTGGGGTGGCCTGGGGTGGAAATGTACAGCTGAGTGTCATCAGCGTACTCCATCCATTCTTTCTTCTCCTACCTTACAGGTGCTTGGGTAAATAAGTTGGCCCCTTCCATGTGTGATCTCTATAGCAGGAAGAGAAGCAAATTTGATTGGGGGGGAAGAGAAAGTTTCACCAGAGGCTTTTTAAATAATTGGGGAGTAGAATCACTTTTCCCAGGTGCTTTTATTTTTTCCTTTTCCTAGAGCAAGCAAATATATCAATCATCTGGTTCTCTGGGATAACAATTTATTATCCATGCAGGAGGCCTCATATTCAATCTGTACAGCATTCTGGTGCTTGGTGTCAGATAGTAGCATGTGTCATCAGTCTTTATCAAGGAAATCATTTTGTTCTTGTCATCTATTCCTATTAATATGGCTATTTATTACTTGAGTAATTAATTATGGCAAGGAGGCAGTCATTGACAGAATAAATATTGATGAATTGCTCAGTGAATATAAGCCTCATGTTCTCTAACTAGCTTTTTAAAAAGAAGCATTATACTAAAGTATTAGGAAGTCTGTGGAGATGGTCCAAAGGAAGTGAAAATTATCTACAGGAACCCCTCTCTCAATATTAATCCCCATGGAATTAATGTCTATAACTTGTTTCCTGGTGCCAAAACTATCAGAAATCCATCAAACTATCTTTGGGGATTCATCTTAGCCTCCATTCTTTCTAACACCAAGAAAGGAGTTAATTACTTTCCACTTTAGATCTTTTAATATAGACCACTACTATTTTAAACAATTTTTTGTTTTCAATGGTATGTATTGTATTTTGGGTGATTGCTGTTATATTCTGTCCTGCAGAAATGCTCCTACATTTTTCTAATGTACAAACCATTAAAGACGGGCTAGATATTTCATAAATAAATATTCAAATATTGTTGGTCCATGGAACAAGCTTCTGTTGTTAATCGTTAAACAAGGATACAGTGTGTTTCAAAATGAGAAAGATTGGGCAGCTCTAAAAACTAGTATTTTGATTTTCAAGTTAATATAATCTAGCCCTTGCGTGATCATTACTCGTTGAGTGTCTTTGGTTAAACTAGCTTGAATGCTTCATTTACTTTTCCAGGCAAATAATAGCAACTTCTTTTCGCGAAGAGACAGTGATGAATCTTTTACATTATTTGCATTAGATTGGTCATTTAAACAAAACAACAACAAAAACCCGACATAATTTTGTTTACTAACTGACATTAAGATAGAAAGCTTTCAAAATCATTGGGCAAGATATAATTAAGAATCAGTCAGACATGTAATTTAATCAGTAAAAGAGGAAATTTGTGAAGGCAATAAGTGACTTTACAAATGGATTTTGGTATGCTTCTTAGGTCTTATTCTGGAAGAATGATTGTTTCTGGAAATACAGAGTGCAACTAATGGGAACTTTGCTGAAAAATCATTATATAATACTGAAATTCTTGATATTAATGAATTTAATATTGAATGTAGTTAAATGTATAACCTGGACCTCAAGAAATTTGTGTGACCCAGGCCCCCATGGATAAGTAATGGATTTGCTGGTTTTAGAATTGTCTAATTTATCAAACATTTCATCATACTTTACTGATTTATGCTTTCATCAGCAATCTCAGTAGGAAGGTCATTTTTAGCCTTCCTTCCTTCCTTCCTTCCTTCCTTCCTTCCTTCCTTCCTTCCTTCCTTCCTTCCTTCCTTCCTTCCTTCCTTCCTTCCTTCTCCATCCACCCGTCCAACAAAAATTGTTCCATTTGAAAGAATAAAAATTTAAAATTAAGAGTAAAATGCTGAATCTCACTAATGCAAACATTTCTACAATCACTCCAGAAATGGGGGAAAAATAAATATGCTGCTACACATTAGTTTGGAAGCTACAAGCCAGTAAAAAAAAACCTAGCACTGCAATAATTGGGTTTGGCCACCTGTCAAAAGCCACTACTTGGAAAGCCAAAAATTGCCGTGGACATATTTGGACAATCAGGAACGTGTTTCAGCAGTGTTCCCCCCTGCAATGAGAGGCCTAATTAGCTTCAAAAAGAAGTTTGTGATCCTTCCATTCGTTTCCCTATGTTGCAATATACAATTAACAGAATAACAGAGTTGGAAGGAAACTGTGAGTTTTCTAGTCAACCCCCTGCTCAAACAGGAGCTCAAACAGCCAACAGATTGGCTATCCAATCTCTTCTTAAAATCCTCCATTATTGCAGCACCCATATCTTCTGGAGGAAAATCATCCCACTGAGTAATTGTTCTAACTGTCAGGAAATTTCTCCTTTATTTCTAGGTGGGTTCTCTCCTTGATTAGTTTCCATCCATTGCTTCTTGTCCTACGTACAAGTTGGATTAGCTTTTATGTTTACCAAGGCTTCCAGATCATAATCTATTTTCCATTTGAGTTATGTATCACCCCCTTTTTAAAAATCATTGTTCATTTTGTAGTGATCCTTTAATATTAGATTTCTAACTGCTAAAAAAAATTAGTATTAGATTTAGTGTTTAACCATTGCAATGTTTGCAGGCTATCTGTTTCTATAGTTGATATTGAAGCCACAACTACTTTTATTCATTTGCTTTGAATTTGGTGGATCATATATTGGGGTGACACATTTGCATTTTTATCAGGAATGAAGATTGTGCTCATCCTAGTCCTTGGCACATGGAATGCCAAATAATAACTGTCAAGCTTTTGACATTTAGTTTTGCATTTCGGTGTCTGCATTTTATGTGTAGAGTGAAAGGCAGATGGTTCACTATATCACTTCTGAGGCCAAAATATCTCTCAGTCCTTTATAAGATGCCGGTATTCATCAAGGCAAAACATCAAAATGTGTTTGAGGCATCCAATTATAGATCTCCATTAGAGGGACAGAGTTTGGAATATTAAGAGCTGTTTAATTCCGACATAAAACTTCTTGACACTTCACTGGTAATAGTGAAATGATCTTTTTCTAGTTACCTGAGTTTGATGGGAAAAAGAAACTTTTGATTGCAAACTCAATGACTTTTTTTTTTTTATAAATATTGCCCTTTAGTCACATCAATATGCCATCCAACATCTCTTATTTCTTTTGTATTGCTCTTTAATTAAGAAGATACAACAAAGTACAAATGATGGTGTTAATAATTTATATTGGGCTCAGGGCTTTTTTTTTTTAGCTAGGAGGCTGAAAACAGAGCCCTTTGGAACATTGGCTATGACTTACTGCAATGTAGCTTATACCCCGAAGCCCTGCTCATATAGTTATTTATATAGCAGAACAAAATTGAAAACTTCAGAAAAAATAAAATATGTGATTTTGTTTCCCCCCCAGATCAGAGGAGAAAAAACTCATGTCAAAATAATTAAGGCAAATGAAAAAGCTTCACATATTTATTACTGTTGTGCTGTTTGTATTTCCATTATGGGAATCATAGTGACATATTTGACAGTGTTGGCACTGTGGCTAATGCGTCCTTGTAAAGTCTTTGCTACTAAGATTCAGAACAATAATATGTACCAGACATCTTCAAGGGTATGATATTCTTTGGATAGCTTATTATCAAAAGAGAAGATGTGGAAACCCTCAGAAGGAGGGATGAGGTTTTATTAGTATATTAATACAACATCTCATCTTCAAATATTGCCACCTATTGATGAGATATCCCAAAGATGCTTTTTCACGAGGCAACTGGACCTTCTTGTTTTTCTTTGCAGACATTTCGCTTCTCATCCAAGAAGCTTTTTCAGCTCTGACTGGATGGTGGGGAATGGAAGGATTTAGCTCTCCTTGCAGAGAGCTGGTCATTTGCCTTCTTTTAGAGAGTCCTTGAGGCCACTTGGAGGTTTACCTGTGACCTCAGGGTCACCTGAGTAGTGCAAATGGGTGTTTAGATTGGAAATAGATGATGTTGTATCCCTCCCCCTCTGTTGAGAGACGGCTATTAGATTTTGACATAGAAGGCTCCACACCCATTTGCACTTCTCAGGTGACCCTGATAACACAGATGGCCTCAATGGCTCTGAAAGAATGCAAATGATCAGCTCTCTGCAAGGAGTATAAATCCTTCCATTCCCCACCATCCAGTTAGATCTGAAGAAGCTTCTTGGATGAGAAGCAAAACATCTTCAAAGAAAAACAAGAAAGTCCAGTCGCCTCATGAAAAAGCACCTTTGGGATAACTACGACCTGGATGACTTTGGCCCCCTCAGAGAGGGCGCGCAACTTGGGTGTCCTCCTGGATCCACGGCTGACACTGGAAGATCATGTGTCGGCCGTGACCAGGGGGGCGTTTCATCAGGTTCGCCTGATCCACCAGTTGCGCCCTTTTCTGGACCGGGACGCTCTGCGCACAGTCACTCAGGCTCTCGTCACCTCCCGCCTGGACTACTGTAATGCTCTATACATGGGGCTCCCTGTGGGGAGCATCCGGAGACTGCAACTGGTCCAGAATGCGGCCGCGCGGGCGGTGTTGGGAGGGACTCGTCGCTCCCA
>NW_015388690.1:342719-346412 GCF_001527695.2 Protobothrops mucrosquamatus
CCCCAGGGGGAGGGCCTTCTCTGTGGGTGCCCCCACCCTCTGGAACGAACTACCCCCCGAGATCCGGACGATTCCGGACCTCCTACCTTTTCGCCGCGCCCTCAAGACATGGCTTTTTCAACAAGCGGGTCTGGCCTAGGGAGAATTTTTAAATAGGGACAATTTTAATTTAAATTTTAATTAATTATACAGCGAAAAATATTTGGTTTTTAACAGGTTTTTATGGGGGGATGATGTTTTATGTGTTTTAATATGCTGTAAGCCGCCCTGAGTCCTATAGGGAGAAGGGCGGCATATAAATCCATGTTAATAATAATAATAATAATGACTGAGAATCTCCATAGACATATAGACCAGTGGGTCTGTGGGTCTTGTTTCTTGTGCCTGATGGAGGACCAACCCTTAGATTGTTTCTCCCCATAAATTCCCCATGAATATAGGTTTACTAGTTTGTGACAACATATCTATAGGAACATGTAGAGAACTGAAACTTTTCTCCAGCTTTTCTGTTCTCTCTTAAGAAATAAATAACTGAACAAAGCACAATACGCTACATAAGCATGACCATTTCAAGTGACTGATTTCATGTATTTACTGAAACCCCTTATGGTACAAAATTGCTGGTGCACATTAAATCCAGATGTGCAGTGCTGCCACAATTACAATATTTACAGCTCTTCCCTGCTGATTTCACAAATAGGTCTTGTCAATCAGTTGGATGCTGTTTTATAGTCAAATGCATTGCAAAATAAATGAGAAAAAACGAGGGCCTTCAATCAGATATGGCAGGTTCATTCCGTTGTCCTTTGTTTTACAGAACAGGGCAAAAGGTTCTTTGTTTTAAATCTGTCTTCTTTCCCATCTCTTGTTGGACATGGATATTACTTTATAAGCAGTGAACTGATATATAATATATATCTTTTTTTCTCCTCCATCTTTATCTTTCTGGTCACAATATTATTAGCTTCAGTGAAGGAGGAACAGAGAGCAGTTGAGTCTTATTATCACTATCTAAACAATAAAGTTATCAAAGTTTTGTAGTTTCCCAACTTTTTTAATACGGACATAATACAAGATAACATCAATTTTCTTGAGAAATTCTTCTACAGATGAGCTTGCAAATGGGAATAGATGTCTTGCCTTTCAGTATGGCTAAATCTGGGATCTAGCCAGACTGTTTATTCTCCAAGATAGAAACTTTGTGCCGATTTTCCACGTATGATAATACAATAGTAGCAACCAACAAAAAACACAAATCTGTGCATTCCTTCTGTTTTGATATATGTGAGACTTCGCAATTAACAACAACAACAAATATTACATTCATAAATCTTACATTAATTAGACTAATAAATCCTGGTTTAGTGTAGTATTTTTGTTTTATCTCTCACTTGTTCAAAAGTCTGCCACCCACAACATTTGATTAGATTTGATTGGTTTCCCATTTAAATGGACTAATACTGGTAGTTCCCCAAATTAAGAAGTCCATTACTCAGGTTGTAATTTAGAATAAAGATTTCTTCCTGTTTCTTAAAGTCCTAATCAACTCAGAGTTTCCCCCCTATATTTAACACCAATATGTCATGTTTTATAGGCATGGACACTTATTCCTGATTTCATCCTCTCGGATTTTTTTCCCCTCCTGCTTCCAAACAAACTTTCTTTGGCATCTCATTGTTTTTAAAGAGCTGAAAGCTGACAGCCCCGGTAGTCATGTACCATTGTTAGATTGCTGCCAACCTGTTAAGCATGACAAGTCATGAATGGCAGCCCATATCTTCCTTGGCTTACAGTGACTAGTCACTCGTTGGCATTAATCCTAAATGCATTTTTCTGGAAACAGCATTTTCAGAACTGTGAAACTTACTTTGACAAAAAGAAGAAGTTCCATTTGTGTGCTTCTGCCGATACAGAACAGAATAGCTGCTTGTGCATATAAGACTTCTTTTTCCAGGCTAAAGAACATTGCCTAGCTGCAATCTCCAGCTGCATAAAGTCAGATTTAATAAAGGTGTGCAAATCTTTAAAAGGGATGGATAGCTAGTAACTGTACATATATACATATGCAGAAATTGTCAGGCTTCTGACCATGGTTTCTAAATCAGTCACGCCAGCCTGGAGAAAGAGGTGACTGCTGGAATGATATCAAAGGAGGTGCTTCATAAACTTCGCAAGCATTTTTGTTTGTTTGTTTGTTAAGTCTGGAGTGTTTATGTGGGAGGCACTTGTTTATTTGAATTCTAAAATCCCAGGGCACTTTAGCTCCTTCTTTTCCTATTACTTTGTCTATTTTATGATTCTGTGTGTTTTTGCTCACAGGCAAGTGGTATTTCTTGCAGATCTTCCAATGCACCATTGTTGCTATTTTGCCATCGTTTGTAGACATTCTGCATGATCTTCTTGCAACAGCTCACAAGGTGCCCCACTCTTTCTTCAACTTCTCTGCAGAGGCATTTGCTGTCTGTTGCTGTCTTCTCAATTCTGACTTGCATGCATTCATCACACAGCCAGATGTTCGTAGTGGGTTTGGCATTTTTGTCTACCTATCAAGCCCTTTCTAAAAACCTGGGATAGGAAGGTGGGTGTTTGATGGTGTTACAGGTATTGTCACAGAATGGAAGCTGTTCCAAGTAAAGCTGCCTTTTGCAATTGACTGATGGCGAATTTATCAATGCTTGATGGTGCTCCAGTTGTTTTGGGATTGCAAACAAGGTGCCTACTACAATTGGGACAATCTTTGCTTGTTTCTGCCACAGTTGTTGTTGTTATTGAGATGTGAATGGCCTTGAGAGTTATTATTGGGCACACAAATCTAAACCTTTTTAAATAAATGACTAATCCACCAGAGCAATTCTAAAAGAGTTTGTGCAAGACATTTAACTTGGTTACTGGGTTAATTTATTATTTTTGGATCACATAATGCATTGAATTACAACCTAACCCTGCTGGCTGGCACAATATAACAAGGTACAAATCAATAAGCCTGGATTAGACCTAATTAAGCTGTTCATGATGTAGAGAGACGGACAAAAAGTTCATTTCAGTCATTGACCAATAAAAGTCAACGAAATGAACAACACAAAAATATCCCCTAACAAGAACTATTCCTCACCATTTGTAGATAAAACTTACACATTTTACATATTACAAATATCTTGATTATTTAACAGATAAGGCAAATAAAAGCCATCAAACTGTCCTGGAAATTTAAATAAAAGAGGGATAATTCACTGGTGGCAAATGTCCCTGTAGAACTTTGCATAATGTATAAAGGGAATAAATTTTTAATTTATCTTGTTAGCTTGAGTATCAGGTCAATCACTATGTAACATATGAATTGATAAATATCCTCTCTCGAATATACTATGTAAGTGGAAATTAACCTAAGGAACACTTAATAATAATAATAATAATAATAATAATAATAATAATAATAATAATAATAATAATAATAATAATAATAATAATAATAATAATAATAATAATAATAATAATAGTAAAGTTGGAAGGGACCTTGAAGGTCATCTAGTCCAACCCCCTGCTCAGGCAGGAAACCCTATATCATTTCAGACAAATGGCTGTCCAGTCTCTTCTTAAAAACTTCCAGTGTTGGAGCATTCACCGCTTCTGGAGGCAGGTTGTTCCACTGGTTAATTGTTCTCACTGTCAGGAAGTTTCTCCTTAGTTCTAGAT
>NW_015388690.1:347280-352999 GCF_001527695.2 Protobothrops mucrosquamatus
GTATGTCAACTGTCTTCTAAGATGACAGTGCAGATCACTTTACTTCAGCTCAACATTCACTTCTTCAAATATCACAGGTGTTAGTAACAACTTTTAAAGCGCTCCGTGGCAATGGACCTAGGTATTTGCAAGACCGCCTCTTACCAAACACCTCCCTTCGACCAGTCCGCTCCCACAGAGAGGGCCTCCTTAGGGTGCCATCGGCCAGTCGATGCCGGCTGGCGACCCCCAGGGGGAGAGCCTTCTCTGTGGCAGCTCCTGCCCTCTGGAATGACCTATCCCCCGACCTACGTACAACTGCGGACCTGCGCCTCTTCCGCCGAGCCTTGAAAACCCATCTATTCCATGCGGCCGGCCTGGCGTAGTTTTGATTGGGTTTTGGTAGGGGTTTTTATATGGGGTATTTTAGAGCAGGCTTTTTATTTAATATTTATTGTGGTTTTTATTATTGCCTGTTCACCGCCCTGAATCCCGTAAGGGAGATAGGGCGGTATATAAATTTAAATAATAAATAAATAAATCACAGTAGGGCCACTATCAGCTACAAAACAATGGAATCTGAATCAAGTTTCCTGCAAAAATGCAGAACTTAGGAATGTAGATCGTATCAAAGAAAATAGTTTTATTCCTATTTGACCAAGAAATTGAGCAAAACCTCATCAGGATAATTATCTGAACATACAGAATCACCAAATGCCTGAAGCAGATGGTGAAACTATTATACATGTGCCGTCTTTCTCCATTAAACCATTTCCTTTGAGGAAACAAAGGTTTATTGGTATGTAAAACTGTGTTTTGTGATCATACAACTCATTTTATGGGAAAAAAAAAAAGAAATGTATTCCTGGAAAGAATCATAATGCCTCCACAGGCTAGATTTTTCCTCCTCACTTTTATAATAAAAAAAATTACATGCCACCCTTGGCATCTTAATTCCAAAGATAGAAAATATCCACCATTATAAAATGCTACTCTTTGATCACCGCAAAACTTTATGCTTCAGCTGTGAAATCCCAAGTAGATAAAGAAATAATCAGTCAGCTCTTCAACTTTGAACATAGGATCGATACACCATGGATGAATTTATTATGATGCTGCACTTCTATGAAATTGCATTTCTGCAATTGTCTAACATGCTGAAGCAATATCCATGTGTTGAGGCTTAATAGCGTGAGGTATTGTTCTATTTCAAAAACATTATTTTTAAATATGTATTTGCTATTTCAAAGAAAGCAAACTACTAATTAACAACCTATTGTCCTCTTAAAACAAAACATGAAAACTCTCTTCACACCTTGCATCACCCACCTTGCTCAGTGCAGTTCCCAAGCAATATGCGGTGGTCCATAAGATCTTCCTCACACTGGTCTTGGTGTCTTTACTTTGGGTCAAATGAAAACAGAAGACAGGACTTAATACATTCTTGGAATTTATTTTCATAATCTCAAGACACTCAAGGCATCCTCTGGGCAAGTGTGTCTCCTGGGCAACGGTGATGTCACTGGGTAATTCTTTCAACCCAGAAGCACCTTGGTAGGTCTCCCAACACAAATGTAGCAGTATCTCAAGAATTTATATCAAATTTATCTAGGCGTGATTGTGGGAAGGAACAGAATATGCTACTGGTGTTATTTTCTGTTGTACATCTGATCATCACTTCAAAACCTCCCTGACTATGTATTACTTTTCTGTCTTGAAAAAGCTCTTTGGAGTAATTCCTTACACATCTTTCCTTGGGATTTAATGGGACTATAGAAGCCAAGGAAGCAAGAATCTCCCAGGGATAGAATTGTACAATACAAGACATGATGTTGTCTAAATAAATTGTATCTAAATAAATTCCTAGTTATTTTGAGTGCCATGCAATTTCTCAAAACCTGCCTTTCCATGTAAATTGAATTTCTATTTTCAACCCTACTCTTAGAGTGCTTGAAATTGTCCCATCCATCCATCCATCCATCCATCCTCTATCTATCTTGGTGTTTTATTAAGACTCGCTTTATTGTGGTAGAAGGAGAAGATGCTTCCATCGGTGTCCTTCTTTTATACCCCATTTTTTCCTATCACTCTAAAGCCTTCCTGGCTGAATTTACTTCCCTATCTTAAAAAGTTCCTTGGGATCCAAGCGCCCTCTCCCACACAAGAAGGCAGGGTAGTTGCAAACCACAGGCAAATAGATTCTACCCTTAAGCACAAATCATCTCTCTCTCCTTATTACTAAGGACAAGAATTCTGCATCCCCCTTTGTCAGAGTTTTATTTTTATTTTTTTGTCTTCTATGGGAAGAAAATATCTTTTTACATTAAGTGAAGCAAGACTGTAAAAAAATAATGGAGATGATAGCTGAGAGTAGGTTACGGACTGTGCATTCTATCCAATTATCCTCAGACTTAAAATGCATTGTAAAATTTATTTTCTGGCTAAAAAATGTTTTATCTACTTACTGCGGAATGCTCAGAAAACAAAAATTGCCTAATATTAACATTGCAACAACGAGATAATATTAAAACACGCTTATAGAAATTACGTATAGTGAGTTCGGGCTTAATGCATATAAGCTTGAAAGGGAGACAAAATAGAAGCCTACAGATCAGTTCTCAGAGCCATCTTGAAAGAACATGCAAAACAGTAAAATGAGCCTCTTCCTGGATACCTCTGATTACATGAAATAGCTAACTGCTGAAGAGCTGCAGTTATAAAGAACTTAATTAAAAATCAGTGAGCAGAATTAGATGTTGGCCATGATTAAAGTTGTGAGAATAGGAAAAAAAATAAAATAAAACCAGAGAATTAGCTACATGAGAACTATGGTGTGCAAAAGTTATAGAATTTGTGGAGCATGAAGAGAAATTGCAGATTCTGGAACCACAAGATTAAATATGACAAATTATTCTCCTGTTCGCCAACTGGATATATTCACCAAATGCTAGCTGAAGAAAGACTGTACAGTTTGATCATAGGATTCTCAATGGTTCAAAAATAAAAATATATAATCAAGCAAATCCAGGACGTGACATCAGGACACCCAAAGCCCTACTTATTTTGTGAGCTGCCAAGAACAATTACAATAGCAATAGCACTTTACAACCTTCTCTAAGCGGTTTACAGAGTCAGACTATTGCCCCCAGCTATCCGGGTCCTCATTTTACCAACCTCAGAAGGATAGAATGCTGAATAAACCTTGAGCCGGTGAGGATCGAACTCCTGGCAGTGGGCAGAGTTAGCCTGCAATACTGCACTCCAATCACTGCGCCACCCGAGCTCTATGTGATTATGGCTCTATGATTGTGACAGAGTGCAAATTTGATGAATAAATAAGATAAATAACCGAATTTTCCCTGCAGTAACATCTAAGATGGAGAGGCTGTCCTTGATTTCGGATGCCTCCTGCCTTGATATGAAAGACCAGCTTTCAGTTAAACATTTTTAGATGTAACATTTGTGCAGTGTGACATTTTTGAAAGGAATGTCAAAACCAGAAGCTTTGGAAACATGAAATAATCAATTCTGAGCCATTTCTATTTTCTCCTTCACAAAATTAGATGCTTGCATATGTTATATAATTAAATATAGCCACAACAGAAACCCTAGTCTACATATTCATTAACTCTTAGCTGGTATTTTATCAAAGCAGCTCTGCATAAATTTTCCAGGACTGTTTTTCAGTGATGTTGGTAACATTAGCCATTAATCAAAGAGAATTGGGGGTGTGTGAAGAGTAATACTCCAAACTCTTCAGAACCAGAATAGAGCCTGTATTGCAAAATGTAAAATGTGGATCATGATTACTTTAGAAACACAACTATATCATTTTTATTCATAATTATGCAGAGGGAGCTTAAGTGGATGCACATAAGCATTAATCCAAATGTAACATACAATTACTCTTTTAATAAATACATATTCAGACAGCATTTCAAACCAACTTTTAATTCTTTCATTCTTCTCTTTTTTTTCCATACAGATGTTACCTTCTTTGACTATAATATTGATTTATTCCAAATGCTTACATTTAAAGCTCTTAAACTACTACCTAACCATTACTTCTGATATACGGATACATGAAGGGTCCATGATGCATTATTATTAATCAATGCACTCCCCCTCACAAAAGAAAAGTTACACAAGTGTGAAACAAAATGAAGACTTCATTTTCACAGCACTACTTTTAACATGTATGCTAATGTCTGGATCAACTGCACTGTTACCCCCATGCTAGTTTTTAGAAATGTAAGATAGTGTGTGATATAGCAGGAAGGATATCAAGCTGGATATCAGAAGTAGCAATAGAGGAAGCCACTGTTTTATTGTTGGGGAAGAAAATAAACTTGACTTGTAGCTTCACAGTATTTTTTTTCCCCTTTCATATGGTTTTCTGTTTGGCTTCTTATGTATTACTCCATATATTTCAACATCTTCTAGTCAGATTTAACCTTTCATTCCTTCTATATCGCCTTTTGTTCCTTCTGTTTGACCTCTGAAGCTTTCGCCTATTGACTTCTGCCTTCTTATGAAGATTAGTGTTGTATCTCTGCTCCTGGTTAAATTCTCACTTGTACTTATTCTTTTGGCCTGCATTTAAATCCTCCTCCTCCTCCCTCTTTCTCTTTTCCCGCTCTTTTTGGCGTTCTTTCCCCCTTACAATTGCCTTTAACGTTCTTGCAATGGGTAACCGTTATCCTCACTGGCCTTTGAAAGCAGCATGAATTTCACATATTACCTGTTCAGTATCTTTTTTGGCGGGAACATTTGCTGCAAAAATATGCTGAGTTTCAATATAAATGAAGAGGAAAAATATATATGAATATGATGTCCACCCTTAAAGTTTTTAAATCTGATTCTTTCCAGATGCTCTGCACTACAACTCCAGTCACTTACAGATGGCAGGGCAGTCCTTAATGTTATTTAAAATATAAATTAAATTAAGTTAAATTAAATTAAATTAAATTAAATTAAATTAAATTAAATTAAATTAAATTAAATTAAATTAAATTAAATTAAATTAAATTAAATTAAATTAAATTAAATTAAATTTTAAATTAAATTAAATTTTAAATTAAATTAAATTTTAAATTAAATTAATTAAATTAACAATATATTTTGTTTTTTAGTCTGAGGGAACCTGTTGTTTTGATATAGCTGGTGCTGGGTTACATGTATGTGTATGAACATGAATAAACTCACAGTGTTAAAAAATCAGAGAAGATGCTGTTTAACTTCAAAACGTTTACTCATCTGTACATTCAAATGCTAACATGTTTCCTTTCTCCCTGGAAAAATCTATAAAGATGATCAGCTCAGTTTCCCCTTCCCAAAATGTTTTAGTTTCGTTTACTAAGGACCAGTTGGCTCTTTTTTAAAAAGACATTAAAAAAGATATTGGAAATAGAGATTTCTTTGTTTTATTTTAAGTTGTGGTTGAGGAGCAATGACTCCCCATCAGAAGTATTTGGATGAGTAACCTAGCTTGAAAGAGTAGAAATATAAGTCTGGACTCGTTTTTAACTCGTTTTTTGCATCTTAACTCGTTTTTTGCATCTGTCTTTACACAAAGGGAAAAAACAGACCAACCTATCAAAAATAGTGCCATAAAAAACAGTATAGAAACACAAGTTAAGATAGGCAAGAAAATGATAAGTGAGCACCTGTCCAGCCTAGACGAGTTCAAATCACCAGGACCAGATGGATTACACCCCAAGGTTCTCAAGGAACTGGCAGA
>NW_015388690.1:353836-357679 GCF_001527695.2 Protobothrops mucrosquamatus
AGTTAGAACAATTAACCAATGGAACAACCTGCCTCCAGAAGTGGTGAATGCTCCAACACTGGAAGTTTTTAAGAAGAGACTGGACAGCCGTTTGTCTGAAATGGTGTAGGGTTCCTGCCTGGGCAGGGGGTTGGACTCGATGACCTCCAAGGTCCCTTCCAACTTTATTATTATTATTATTATTATATGTTCATAATATGGTAGTTTTTAGAGAAATATTGATAGATGATGATGATGATGATGATGATGATGATGATGATGATGATGATGATGATGATGATGTAGTTGCACCTAATTATTATATTTTTTATCATTTAGGGTTCTCTTGTGACATGAACAACAGATCTGAACTCTTCAACATCTAGTGACCAGTAAGTAATTTTTTTCCCTATGAATATAATTAAGGACAGTACCTTACATAGATTTTTCTCTTTTTTAATCTCCAAGCAATTGAGATTGCTCTTTTATTGCTGAACTATGTGGAGTCCTTTTTGTTACTGGCTTTCATGCCTGCTCATTCCAAAGCAAGAACTCATAGAAAAGAAGTGCAAATTAATGTTCTTCTCTCCGCTGTACCACTTTATTAAAAATATAATTTCCTTGCAATTTAGTGATAATTGCTTCAAGCTAATGAGGAGAGAGGAGGTTTCTATGGATCAGAGAATGCTGTTAATTAATAACGTAGCAAATTAATATGGATCTGTCTATATGCTTTGATTTATAGTTTAAGTGTATTGTATCAACATATGGTTTTAGTATGAGCTTAATTCTCCTATTCAGTGGAGAGTGTTTTCAAAAGGAGAATGCTTCTACTGAGATGCATGGCTAGAAGGACTATAATTCTCTGCTAGTGTTTGAAAAGTCCCAGCTGTTCCAATTGCCAGTTCTTATAACCAATTGATCATTTAATTCTGTAGCACTCTTCTCAAATGGTTGACCTAGGAGTTACGTTCTCCTTTTCGTGGAAATCATGAGTTTGATCTCAAGGTCCCTTTTCCCAATAGTTCCTGATTTCATGTTTCATATTACAAGATAATATATTTCATATTATGTGCTGCTTTATTTGTATATATTAAAGCTGAAAAGAAAGGTCATTTCAATTTTCTTCTTCTTCAAACTTATGGAAGAAAATGGCTAAATTGACTGTTTTGATGAAAGAAAAGAATAGAAGTACTTTCGTTTCTACATGGAAACCGCTTCTGGACTTTGGAAAAAAAAAAGAAACTTTGATTTTGGGTTTTACTGATTAGATCGATTTGTTGTTATAGAAATGGCTAGTTTATACTATTATGGAAAAGTAAAAAGCTGAGGTTCAATGTTAATGCTTCATTTTGCAACAGAGGAAGTCGAAAATCAATGCCTTTTGTTTTCTTTTTCCCTTCTCCCCTTCACTTTTCTTTCCTTTTCCCTCTCCCCACTGTGTCCTACTATTTGATTTTGTATTTTTGTTTTCTATTCTAAAATCTAATAAAATGTTACAAACACAGACACACACACACACACACAAACAAACAAAGCAAACGTAGGGAAGAAAAGAACGGGTGAAAGCTTCTCTGAATTTCTCTCATAACAAAAAGAAATTGGTGACAATTTCTCAAGGGAAGGATTTTCTTTACATCATTCCCTTCTGAGGTCTTCCTGTTGGATTGAATAAAAATGTGGGAAGCAGAGATAGAGGGAACCAGTGGAGAAATGCTAACACAAGGAAAAATAAACTATTCACACGCACAGACCTCTTTATCTGTTGATCAGCTTTCACTAAAAAAAATATGCAGTAATAGCCAACTTCACCTATAAAGACTTATCTTATGTTTTGAAAAATAATTCTAAGAAAGAAATCTTCAACAGACTGAATTGAACCAACTGCTGCGTATAAATATGCATTTTTTTCTGGATTAAAAAAAAATAGTATGCATGTGGGTTTTGCATGTAAGACTTCTGCACTTTTTAAAAATGGGCAATTGAGAAATCAGCCAAAGGTGGAAAGCAAAACTTCAGAAAGTAATCTTTTCTTTATGACTACTGAACTTGTAAGTCTCGGCAGTATGCCTGTGAAGGGGCATTCATTTTTATCAATGACATATTTTATCTGCCAGCCGTCACAATATAATCCATTGGCCCTGCACTTTTGCCAAACTCTTTTTTCATTATGTCAGGCAAAAGAGTTTTCATCAAGTCCTCTTTCCTCTTCTGTTCTGTAATCAAACCATATTTTAATCAAGGCTTTTCAGGCTTTTTATCAATCCAAGGTAGCAAAGCATCACAAAATGCAAGGTTCCCTACTCTCTGCCTCCTCCCTCTACTGCTTTCACTAAATCCTATAACTTCATAACAGGGTCCTAAAGGCATCGTCTAGAAACAATATGCCTGTTCTTCATACATCCAAAAAGGTTGAAAATACTCAACCCTCTGATTGGGTAACTGGGATCAATCAGTAAGTCCCTGATTAATCTACTTTAAAGAGTGGTTGATTGGTTGGTTGAGAAAAAAAAAATAGAGGAAAAAATTCTCTGTGTTGGGAGGAATCAGCATAGAAGATTGATAGTAATAAATATCTTTGGCTTTTGTCCGTACTAATTTTATACACAGGTATGTATGGAGTTCCTCTTTTATACAGTATGTCAGAAAGACGCTAGACATAGAAAGATGCAGTTCAGAAAAGCTTTAGATGTCAAGCCTTCTGATCTCAGAGTGAACATAAACCAAGGCTTGATGGGATTGTTGAAATTATTTATGGTTGCTAGGTTGTTGTTGTTTTTCTTTCTTTCTTTCTTTCTTTCTTTCTTTCTTTCTTTCTTTCTTTCTTTCTTTCTTTCTTTCTTTCTTTCTTTCTTTCTTTCTAAGTGTTGTGTGCTTTTCATGATGACAGCCTATTGACGCATGCCCTCTGTCATTTATTTTGGGTTCTTTAACCTATGCTGAAATCTATCTAGAACAATTCTATTAAAGTCTGAAAAGGTGAGCTAATCTAGACATTTCCCCCCAAAACTAGGCTAATCCATGTATCTCTGTTAATGAATACTAATAGCTCTAAACACAAATGATATTTCTTGGTCTGCATGACTGCAACACCTGGGAGCTAGAATTTGGTAAGATAGAAAATGATTAGCAATAGAATGGTTTGACCACTAATAAGTGGTAAATCAGTTGGCGATTAGATTTTAACATAATCTAAAAGGGCCTCTCCTGCACCCGATTTTCACATATAGGGAAAGTTCCCATACAGATGAGGTAAAAAAAACAAACAGTTACAACATCTTTTTGGTGCAATACAGTGTGACCATATCACCCTCACTGTGTGCTACAAATCAATGGTGGATCCTCCTTAAAAGAAATGGCTCATCTCATATAACTGCACAGTTTTATTTGACCAAGAAAACTGAAATCTTTAAAGCTTTTCAGCAGGAACATGTCCAACTAGCTCAGATGTGTGAGAACTGTGAGATGTGGAGATAGCATGTGACTGCAACTGGTTTTTTTTTTAATGGCATCCAGGTTCTGAAAAAAAATTCAGATTCTTGGATTTTAGCACATTCTCCATCTTCCACTGCTTATGGGCCATGGGAGGAATCCTCAGTTACGGAACTTTTGTTCATGCAGTAGAGTTTGGTAGTGTTGTCTCAAAATCTGTTGTGGTGCTTATCGGGGGTAGAAAATACTTTGTTTTAGAAAAAAAAAATCTACATTCGCTCCTTGAAAAGTAGAATGTAAGAAAATCCTTATGGAATAGGCACCCCGAAATACCTACATACCTCTCTGCAAAGGGGCACACACACAAAAAAAAAATGAGATGAAATATATTAGAAAAATGAGAACTGGAGCAAGATTCAGTTTGGGGGGAAA
>NW_015388691.1:0-5161 GCF_001527695.2 Protobothrops mucrosquamatus
ACACGGAAACCGCACCCACCTCAGCTCCGGCAAGGGGAAAAAAGTACGTGATGTGGCAAGTTTGACATCCCTGCTCCAAGTCTTCCATCTTGTAGCAAAAATGTGGGAAGGAAGACTTAGATGGTACGGACATATTGTACATGGTAAAAAAGACTCGGTGGGGAGGACCGCCATGCCTCTGGATCCTGATGGCCAGTAACCGTGGCAGACCCAAGAAAAGGTAGATGGATTGCATCAAGATGGACATGAAATATGTGGCCGTTGCCCCTGAAGATGCCCTGGATCGAGTCAAATGGAGATGGTTTTGCCGATAAGCAGGAATATAGTGGGAATAGCACTGGGAAGAAGATTCAAGTGCAGCCTATCCAATTGCACAGCTTTAGTGATAACTGATGCTAGTAGATCTGCATCACCATCCTCTGCCAGGTGCAGAGATGGTGCTGCCAATCTTAAGAATAATGTCTCTCCATTGAGAAAATGAGAGAAGTGGGAAAAGACGATAAATTAAGAGAAGCATTTTAAATTAATATATAGTCCTTGTTAAATATTCCTAGAATAGTTCTCCTCTTTGTTACAAGCTTTTGCTTTGTAGTTTAATATTTAGATGTCCTTATACATATTGCTTACTTTATGTAGCTCAATGAAAAGGCCTTAAGTTTTTAATGTTTTTAATTAACAATAGTTGAAGCCACCAGAAGATTAAGAACCAGAACGTTGTATCTCCCTCGACACCTGAAGCGGTGAAAGAAGTTAGGAAGAATGTTTTTAATAATTACTTGTTTACTATTGCTTTGAACTTTGCTGTAAGGCATAAAGAATAACAATTTTAGTAAATTAAATTGTCATAAAATTGAGGCCAATTCATTTTACGACATTTTTGACTTACGATCCTAACGGGCAGGCTCCAGTAGGTTCATCCCTCAAGGATTACTTGTATTTATGTTAAGTATTACTAAAGTCTTACATCTTTCCTCTGAGTTGCAATTTTTTGCTTTGTACTTTAACCAATAGGTAGGTGTCCTTGTGCATATTGTTTATCTTACATAGCAGGATGAAAAGGCCTTAGTTTGTATTGTTTTTAATGTTTTTAGTATTTGTTTTTGTTAACTGTTTTTAACTTTGCTGTAAAGCGTAAGGAATAACTCGTTTTATGAAATAAATAAATTAATAAATTAATTAAAATGTGACCTTGGAGTCTTTGGTGTTTTCTAAGTTTGGTTGTTTGCTTGTTTCATTATCAGTCACTAGGTAACGTCTTCAGTATTAGAAAGGTGTGGGCTTTGCTCTGTTTACATAGCCTATTCATTAGTGACAGTGTAGATCAATCCCATATACAGCCTTCCCCAAAGATTTTAAAAAAACTTACCCTAATCAGATTTGGTTTAGTTTTTGTTATATGCTTATTTCAGTTTAAAAGCTAAAGCCAGAAATGATTTGTTAAAAGTAATATATGCACAAATTTTCAGTAGGCTAATAAATCTCATTTGGGTGAAGATGTGACACATTACCATTTATCCAGATAAAAGAACTGACATCACAAGGGCATGGTTGGCCGTTATTAAATTACCGTAGTACTGTACTATGTAGGTCCCACAACTAAAAACTTCATGTGACTAGTCCTCCTAAGTCATGAACTGCGATTCATTTTATTTTTTTAACGCTAGAAGCATTAAAATCAAATTAAGGTCTCCGGCAGCCTTATGACTGAATACCTGGTTTTCTAAGATATCAGTAGAATGAAACCGGCCTCAGTTTCCTTATCAAATAATCATTGTCTGACATACTTCTGGGTCACGTTACTTACAGTAAACTCTGATCATGCGATAATTTACCCTCTTGTGCTTGTTAGTGAATAGCATTACTTTGCTAGTGTTATCATTAATCTGCAATGATAGATTGTCACAGGAGCTAGCAAGAGCATATACCACTTCCTAAATTTACAGGATCTACAGGTGGTTCTCATTTGGCATCTGCCTTGTGCAGCAACTGTTCAGTTCTGAAAGCAATGAAAAAGTGCGACCAGTCCTCTCATTTACAACATTCGCAGGTCTGTAAAACAAAGGAAAGCCAAAGTAAGAACTTAAGCAGTCATCATTTCACTTAGCAAACCCATTTAACAACTGAGTTGTCTGTCCCAATTGTGATTGCTAAATGAGGACAGGCGTTTTAGAATGGCCTGACATCTGCATAAAACAGTCAAAATTTGTGGAAGATAATCTAAACAAGCACCAAGTGGATTAATATAAAAATTGAACAATAATGGAGCCAGGATACATCCTTGCCTAGCCCCAAAAATTTGGATTTTTTTTTAAGCAGGTGCCCTTCGCTACTGCTATGAACGCCAAGAGATGTGTTCACATTATTTTGACATCAAGAGCAGTAGATATGTAGATCATAATTTATGTCCACATTAGATCAGGTTAAATGTTAATCTAGGATCAACTAATATTGGTTATAAACCTAGATTAGTTTTGGAATTTTCCTGCCCAATAAATAAATAAATAAAACAGAATGCCCTGGCCAAAAGTCAAATAAATAAATAAAACAGAATGCCCTGGCCAAAAGTCAAATTGTTGCCCTGCCATACAGATATTTGATATACAACTAACTGATTATACTTAACAGATTAATTGATCTGTTGTTTGGGGACAACTTTTATTCAACTTTGGGGTATATTGTAGATATTATTGACACTTCTATTGAATCTATTAGTATTCCTGATTTAGTAGTTGACTTTGGATTTTATAGAAGCTGCAGATAAAATTAAACAAATGAGTAAATTCAAAATATTACAGATTGGCTACCAAGCACACAGTTAAAATAACAATTCTTTAATTGATATAATAAAAGTAGTGAACCAAAGAAAATAGACTAAAGTTATACTTTAATTTATATAAATTACTATGAAGTAAAATTAAATATTCCTTTAAAAATGTCCCTAATTTTATGAAACATACCAGTATGATGAGGATTTGTCTTCAGAATAGCATTAAACAGCTTGAACAATCTTTGAACTTCAAATTTTCACTGGATACCACATACATTTTTGCCAAACCTTCCATAGATATCCAGGCATTTATTTCTGTACCATTGAAAGCAGTGTAGGAGTGTAACTTTTAACTTGAAAACCAGTTTCTTGCACAAAGTATCTAGTTATTTTTCCATAATAATGACTCTTTGGGCTTGCAGTTATCCTTGTAGCCATAGTCTTCTGAACCACATTAAAATAAGCAGTAAAGTGGAGAAAATGTAAAATTCTCTTTTTAAAAAATGAAATTCAAGGATATTTTTTTCAATTATATGTTAATAGTACTGTACCAGATGTTCACAGCTGTTTTGTTATCTTTATCTGTATTTCTGAAGCTTCAATATTACTCCTGAGTCAACCACTCTTGTTTGGAATCCATGTTTTTGCAGATTATGATTTATGGAGTTCTAGAATGTCTCTGTATTTCTGTGCTATTCCACTCTGGAGATGTCTCAAGTATTCTGGGCTTGTATGGGATACGACTCCTCCAATTGCCATTTGGCTGCTATTCGTGTCGCGTAAATGACATAGCCCCACGAAAGCAATACAGTAGCAAGAAGAATCTGTGAAAGAAAACAACAAAATAGCCTTCTTAATATAAATGTACATTTGATATGTCAAACCTCTTTATACTTGTTTTATCCCCACCACCAAAATCAAATCTGCAGCTTACCTCCAAGAACCCAGGGACTGAAGAGGGTCATATGAGATTAGTGTCTTACTAAGACCGTGCTTATATACTGTAGTGTTGCTATTTATTAAATGTTCATCCTGCCTTTTCCACAGGAGTTCAAGAGTTTCCATGAGGGTCTCTATTTTATCCCAGTTAGGTTAAGAGTATGGCTGGCCTTAAGATATATAGTGAAATTCCATATCTGAGAATGAATCAGAACTTGACTCTCCACATCTTAGTCCAATACCTGCACCCCAACACCACAGTGATTATTGTTAAAAAATAAGTTTTATATTAACCACTTTTGTCAAAAACAAAAATCAGTTGGCTGGATGCATTTAATTTGCTAAGTTATAAAGCATAGTTTACAATACATAATGATCTAATTTAGATCCCAGTAAGCCAAAATTGGAACCAGTTTGGTCTAGTGTTTAAGGCACCAGGATAGAAACCAGGAGACTATTAGTTCTAGTCCTGCCTTAGGCATGGAGCCAGCTGGGTGATTTTAGACCATTCACTTTTCTCTCAGCCCCATGAAGGAAGCATTGGCAAACTACCTCTAAAATATTGCCAGAAAAACAGCAAGAACTCCAGGCAGTTGTCAGGAATCAAAGGCAGAAGAAAAGCCAAACATTGAGGACTAAAATATTTGGTAAACATGGTTTAACAAACCAAAAACGTTCATGCTTATCTTAGATGTTTAGGTAAGATTAGAACAAAGCTTATAAGACTTCTCACCTAACTTAATTTAGTTTCTCCCAAAAATTCTGTTTTTCACAATTCACTTTGAAAGAATGGACAGGTTTTTTAATTATTACAACTGCTGGACAGCAGGGATTCAGAAAAAAAATGTGGATTAAGTTTCAAATCCTGCAGAGATTTACCAATAAACACAGACATAAAATGTGCCCACCCAAAAGAAACTGAGAGACCTTGAGTACTAGAACTGCCTCAGGCAGGAAGCCAGTAAAGTAATGTTGGGCCAGTCATTCTCTCTGCTCTAGGAAGGAGAAACTGGCAAGCTATTTTTTGTGGTTGCCAAGTAAACCACAGCGATTTCTCCAGGCAGTCGCCAGGCATGAAAAATGACTTGAAGAAACAACATTATTATAAACGACTAAATCAAAGCCCACATTTGATTAAACTTAACAAAAAGCCTAGTTTTTGTTTCAAGTTAGAAAGAAAAGGAGAAAGGCAAGAAGCCATGGCCTAAAGTGGGGCAATGATCTATTCTGTACAATCCCAGTTCCTGATTTGGCACATCTGTGGATTCTTGATACAGCTCCCCTATAGACAACCAGCTACTGTGATTAAAAGGGGGATGGGAAATGCCAGGATCATTATATCTGGAAACTTGGTCAAGGGTTGAGATAATAATAATAATAATAATAATAATAATAATAATAATAATAATAATAATAATAATAATAATAATAATAATAATAATAATAATAATAATA
>NW_015388691.1:5384-8072 GCF_001527695.2 Protobothrops mucrosquamatus
ATAATAATAATAATAATAATAATAATAATAATAATAATAATAATAATAATAATAATAATAATAATAATAATAATAATAATAATAATAATAGTAAAGTTGGAAGGGACCTTGAAGGTCATCTAGTCCAACCCCCTGCTCAGGCAGGAAACCCTATACCATTTCGGACAAATGGCTGTCCAGTCTCTTCTTAAAAACTTACAGTGTTGGCGCATTCACCGCTTCTGGAGGCAGGTTGTTCCACTGGTTAATTGTTCTCACTGTCAGGAAGTTTCTCCTTAGTTCTAGATTGCTTCTCTCCTTGCTTAGTTTCCATCCATTGCTTCTTGTCCTGCCTTCAGGCGCCTTTGAGAATAGCTTGACTCCCTCTTCTTTGTGGCAGCCCCTGAGATATTGGAACAGTGCTATCATGTCCCCCCTCGTCCTTCTCTTCATTAAACTATGGTCCAGCCATAGAAGGTAATATTGTTTCTAGACAACCTAGAGACCTCCATGGAAAGCCTTGGTGCGAAACTGATAACAACCTGTTTCCTGAATTTGAGAGACACAAAGGTGCTTCTTTGTCCACCTGAAAATACAAATCACCAAGTAATTCAAGCAAAGCAAAAGGCATTTATTAATGGAAGGGGGGGGGGGTCAAAGGTCTTTTACATGGTATCAATGAAATCAATCATAGTAAGTTAGAAATCAAGTGATCAAACAACAAAAGACACCAATTACATGCAAGACTTGTATAATAGAAAACCGCTGTTTCTAAGTAACATCCCACAAGTGGCAAAGTTACGGGTTACGTTACTCTCTCCCAGCTAAGTTAGTATGTTTCTTAAAATGGCAAGTGTATTCAAGGATTGCTATAAATGCTCATAAACAAAGTCTAACGTTTGAGGCAACAAAATAACCCCACACGGGGTCTCTCGCTTGGGTGGATCCCTTTATTAAAAGTGTCTACATTCTGGAGGGAGAGGGAGAGAGGGAGGGAGAGAGATCGCGCACCGCTCCTTGCTTTTGAGCAGCTGACACGGGATTGAGCCCGTAAATCGGCCTCCCAGGATTTCTTTGTAGGGAGATACCGTGTCCCGCTCCCCCAAGCAACAAAAGAAATGGGGGAGAGGGAGACTAACAAAGCAGCAGCGCCTTACCAGCGAGTAGAGCCAGTCCAGAGATCGGCGGTTTAACAGCGGCATTTTCTCGCGCCCCGCCCTCGCCTCGCTCAGGAAGCCTCAGGAAGTGATGTCCGCGGAGTGGCAGGAAACGGAAGGCGGGAGAGCCATTTTTGTTAAGGGAACCAAAGCCACCGCCCCCTCCTCCTCCTCTTTCTCCCTCCCTCCTCTTCGGGAAGGGAGATTCCCAGGTATCCCCCGAAATTATGCGTTAAGACAGTGCAGGCAAGAGCCTGGCTTTCTCCTTGGGTGTCCGCATCGACTGATAAATTGATAATCATGATGGGTAAGAAAAAAATGGAAATGTGGCTTTCCTCCCTCTTTTGAGGGCGGAGAATGTGGACCTGCCGGTCCACATTCAAACAAACCAACTTTTGAACTATAACTCCCGAGATGGTTTGGGGCAGGGGTAGGCAACCTCGGCTCTTTTATGACTCGCGGACTTCAACTCCCAGAATTCCTGAGTCAGCTATGCTGACTCAGGAATTCTGGGAGTTGAAGTCCGCGAGTCATAAAAGAGCCGAGGTTGCCTACCCCTGGTTTGGGGGATACCGTCGTGATCGCTGAGGCTTATGGGACTTGAAGTCATGCAGCCGTATAAGATTTAGCCCAGCAAAGTATGGATTCAACTATTGATTTATTACTAAGGAAAGAAAGCGTGACGTCACCAAGCATTGGGCTGACATTGAAACAAATGTAAAAAAAAATAATAAAAAAAAAAAGTAAAGGCCAACCATACTGTGGTTTGTTGTTGTTTTTTCAAAAAAAAAAAAAATTACCTCCTTCCAATTCTCTCCTGCCGCTCGGGGTTGTGCATCCGGTTTGCAAAGGACAGAGCTGCGATCCAAAACGGCTGCCTTCTCCTCAGCTGTCTTCGGTTGTGTTCTCTCTCTCCCCCCGCCCTCCTCCGTATATAATGGGAAATCGAAATCTAGGTCCCTTTGCGGCCGCTGATTGGCTGCCGGCATGGTTAAATAGCCTCCACCGCTGTTCAGTGCTTCTTCGTCCAGGTGAAGAAGGGGTGGTTTGTATGATCTCGGAGGCCCCCTTGCCCAGCCATCAGCTCTTTTAGATGTCGCATAGTGGAGGGAGAGACGCGAGTCAATCTTCTGACTCCGAGGATTCGGGAAAGTTCTGTTAGTATTTTTTTATACCGTATCTGCTTTTTGAGAGTTTAAACCACGGGTAGTCAACCTTGGCTCTTTTATGACTCGTGGACTTCAACTCCCAGAATTCCTGAGCCAGCTTAGCTGGCTCAGGAATTCTGGGAGTTGAAGTCCACGAGTCATAAAAGAGCCAAGGTTGACTACCCCTGGTTTAAGTACAGACGGTCGTACCTTTTTCCCGGATTTCGCATTACTGTTGAAAATGTTCGTAAACATCTCCGTAGTTTTTCCAATTGAAAAAGTGGTTACCTTTTCCCCTCGGGGCAGTGGTAGAATTGTACAATTGTTTGATAATCATTTATTGAACTTTTTATGCCACCCAAAGCTCAAGAGGCGTAGACGGGCTAATATTGCCTTTTAAAATG
>NW_015388691.1:8451-21025 GCF_001527695.2 Protobothrops mucrosquamatus
TTTTATATATAGTAACCATTTTATATTGATACTTATAGTGTTATCATGTAATCATTGTTTTGTAATCATTATTTTGTAGTTAATTGCTTGATCAGATGCTTTATATATATATATTGGAAAAGTAAGGGCTTCATGCTTTAGGTAGGTGATTGCTTATATGAAAAGAACACAGTAAGGGGAGGGGGGAAAAGAGTTACAGATGGAGCCTGGGTTGCTGTGTGTGAGTCATCATCTAGGACAGTGGTGGCGAACCTATGGCACGGGTGCCAGAGGCGGCACTCAGAGTGCTCTCTGTGGGCATGCGCGCCGTTGCCCCAGTCCTAGGCCTTCAGCTGGGTTTTATAAAACCTTTTCGCTTTGGCCTCCGCCGCCGTGTGCAAAAAAAGAAAAAGGTTCAATCAATCAGTCAATTTCAACTTCTTGCGGGGAAAAAAAAGATCTTGCAAAGTTGGAATTGATTGATTGAACTTTTTAGTCCCACCCAGTCTGCTGTTACCACCGCAGCCACGTCCACCCAATGGGCCACGCCCACCCAATGGGCCATGCCCACCCGGCACCTGACGATGCATAAGTGGGTTTTGGGTTGCAGTTTGGGCACTCGGTCTCTAAAAGGTTCGCCATCACTGATCTAGGAATTATTTTTTTGTGCCATCTTATGCCTAGTACCAAGACCTGATCTTTTTGTTCTGGAAAGGTATAAAAGGTGGAAGACATATTTTCTGGTTGTTGCCTTCATCTCTCTACCAGCCACGAAGAGAGATGGGGTCACCCAACTCTATTTTGATCAAAATATAAAGTTGTTTGCTTGCTGAAACCTCGACTCAGGAGTTTCTTTGGCTCTTTTAAATTCCTGAGTAATGCTGAGGCAATTGTGAGGCTAAATGGAAAATCTTACACATGGTTAAAACGTGAGCTTACAGTTCTGTTTGGAATTCATGTATCGCTAATATTGTACAATGTATAATAATGAATACTTTGATCAAGTTTGATCTAGAAAGCCAGGCATTTGCTAATTACAACCTTTCTTATTCCAAAGTACAGAACACTTCTTACATGAATTTATCGACTTTGCTCCATTTCCTTTTAACATAGACGCATATGACGAGCATGTAAATTATGACTGTCCGGCTCCATCATGTGAAGACGGAAGCAACTCTGAGTCTTCTATTATTACCATCTCTCCAAATGAGACTGAAACCCAGGCACCAGAAGTTAATGCTTTCAGAAGTGATACAGGCCAGTCACCTTGCGATGACAAAACACCTGGCCTGTCTTGTTCCAATTTAGAGCAGATTCGTGCTTCTGCATCTACTGCTCTAGACACTTCTGAAAGCTCTGATGAAGACCCTTCTGCGAATATAACTGAGTTGCAGGTGTCAGAACAAGCAAATATAGAGGTGAATAGCGACAGCTGTGATTCTTCAGACAACTGTGTTATTGTTGACTATGTCAAGCCCTTAGCTGAGAGAACTCCTGAGCTTGTTCAGCTGTCCTCAGATTCTGACATTTAGCTGACTGGAAAAATGTGCAGTGTTGATGTTGAAAGTAGGCCTTTCAATGAATTTAATGGATTTCTATTTTTGATCTAGAATTTTAATTTGTATACCTGCCCACTTGCATATGACTTGCGGGGGTGAGGGGGCTTAACAAAAGTTAAAAACAATTGTAAACAATAATCGAAACTGTTGTGCTTGGGAAAAGGGGAATCACAAGAATAAGGACATTCAAACTTGAGTTTTGAGTTTGACATTCAAGCCACTCATATGTGCCAGATGTAAAAACAAAGATCATCTGTTAGTAACTAGTTGAAAGGTTCAGTTTCTGTGGTGCCATTCTATCATTATTACTGTCAATTGCAATTACAACACAAGATAATGAGAGGAATTGGTAGGATTTTTATCAGACTTAATTCTTTTTTGTGTTGTTTTTTTTTGTCACACCGTGTTGTATCAGTGACTTTCCCTTAATAAATTATCTCAATGCTTGGGCTTCTTGACTGTTTTTTCTTTTCTGGTTGAGTTTGCCTGTCTACAACGCTAGCTGCCTTTCTGCAAATGGCTGGACACTTTGGTAAAAATTTCTTCAGAGTACTGACTTTCTCTTGTAGAAGAGGTTTCCTTGCTGCCTCTCTGGTGTAATACCCAGATCTTAATGGCTTTTTATCCCAATCATTTTTTAGCTGATGCACTCTTTCAATGTCAAATCTGCTTAACAGCCATCAGGAGTCAACAAACTCTTACTAGACTTAATTAAAATTAAATTAAATTTTCTCCAAGCTTAGTAATAGCAGTAAGCACTAACCCTCCTATTTATCTGTTCTGGATATATTTATGATGGTCTCCACACGGATGCTTTAGTGTGAGTAGCTCAGGGTTCAAAGTGATTTACCTGAATGATGAAAGTTTTGACTTCTGTTGGCTGCTATGTTCACCTTCATCCTTTATTCCATTTTGTTTTTATCTTTTAATGTTTCTAAGTTGTGTGTTTTCTAAAACCTATCAATAACCAAAATAAAGTACTTTGTTGTTGGATTCAGTATCTATACATGTTTAGTGACTGCATTTAAGAGACCAATCCAGTATAGCGCTGCCTCCCCCATATCCCCACAATAGCCAAAAATCATTAAGTCTCTTACTATCCATTTTGAATTATATATTCATATATATAGGAAACTGGTTTTTCATTTTGCAGGTCCTTGAGTCTTTCAGTCCTCACAGAATGGTATTTCTGCTGAAGTTCCTTGTGATGGTGGAATTCCTTTTTCCTCCGTCCTGTCTCCCTGATAAGTGAAGGAGAAAAAAAAAATCAGAATGTGAAAATATTTTAAGAAAAACATACACTAAGTACCTCCATGTTTTTATTTTCCAGATGAAAATTTGGTAGTATTTATGCATAATTTATACCAGAGATATTTTTCTTAACTTAGAAATCTTTGTTATACAACAAATTGGTATAAGTCAAATGGAGGTAGCCCCAGTTTTCTATTGCCATAAAAATAAAACATTTTACAGGTCATAAGAGTAAATGTCTACTTCAAACCTGCATTTGTAACTCAAGTTCAGTATTCAGAGTTCAGAAATAGCTGCTACAATATTCTAAAGCCATCTAAGCAATGAAACAACATACCCACTATTTTCAAGGAATACTTTTGTGATCCTTTTTTAATTTAGTAGGTGCTCCTGATTGAGGAAGTAATTAAATGTGCTGAGCAAGTTTAAGTCCTATCTTAGGCAGGAAGCCAACTGGGTGACTTTGAGCCAGTACCTCTCTCAACCCTAGGAAGGAAGGCCAAACCACTTCTGAAAAACTTTGCCAAGAAAACTCTAATCACATTAGTCAAAACTGATTTGAAGGCAAAAATTAAATGAAATACAGTAAGCTTATATTTTCCTTTACAATCTTAAGGTTTTTTTTTTACACAAATAGATGTTACATAGCATATTAAGACAACTTACTGGATATACTGAATGCTTTTTTTCAACAATCCCATGGGGAGTAAGCTGTAAACGAAAACCACGGAATAATGATTATGAAGAAGGCAACAATTTTAATGTTCTTTGAAATTTATCAAACAGACTTTTCCCATCTTGTAATATTTTCAATTCCTTCTAGTATAGAATCAGTACATTTGTTTCTCAGCAAAATCCTCTGCAGCCAAGTAAAACCAGAACTTTCATGAATAGGAGGAACACTCATTTTTACTAGGCTTCTGGAAAATATCTCTATCATTGGATAACAGCACATGAGTGAATAACACTGTTTCTTAATAGTGAATGAACAACCCATTTTTCAAGCTACACTGGTGCTTACTAAATATATTACTGGTACAGTCAAATGGCGGTATTAGAAGGGGGTGGTAGTGGTGCTGGTAAAAGAGAAACAAGATGTCTGAAGGTCTTAATAATAATAAAGTTGGAAGGGACCCTGGAAGTCATCTAGTCCAGCCCCCTGCTCAGGCAGGAAACCTTATACCATTTCAGACAAATAGCTGTCCAGTGTCTTCTTAAAAACTTTCAGTGTTGGAGCATTCACAGCTTCTGGAGGCAGGTTGTTCCACTGATTAATTGTTCTAACTATCAGGAAGTTTCTCCTTAGTTCTAGGTTGCTTCTCTCCTTAGTTAGTTTCCATCTGTTGCTTCTTATCCTGCCTTCAGGTGCTTTGGAGAATAGCTTAACTCCCTCTTCTTTGTGGCAGCCCCTGAGATATTGGAACACTGCTATCATGTCACCCCTCGTCCTTCTCTTCATTAGACTAGAGACATACCCAATTCCAGCAACCATTCCTTATATGTTTTAGCCTCCAGTCCCCTAATCATCTTTGTTGCTCTTCTCTGCACTCTTTCTAGAGTCTCAACATCTTTTTTACATCGTGGCGACCAAAACTGGATGCAGTATTCCAAGGGTGGCGTTACCCAAGGCATTGTAAAGTGGTAATATGTCTTGCCTAAAGGCAAACAGATGCTTGCAGAATTAGAGCTCATCACACTAAAATTCTATTTTACAGTTTAGGAAAAGGAAAACACAGGTCACTGCAAAAACATCTGCACATAGTTGACGCTAAGTGTTAACAGGCTGTTCAAACAATGCCATACTGACAGATGAGGTGAAAGCAGAACTGCTAGGTATTAATGGAAAACACTACATTGGGGGGGGGGGAACCCATTGAAATGCTGCATTGCAACAAAAGATCTTCATTGCAACCATGAAAAATGATCGTGGGATCAACATGGCTCTGGGCAGTTTTCTGGCCTGTGACCCAAATTGCTCACGATTATTGAGTGACTGATGGATAATTTGAAGCAGATATCAAGGCAGGATCCATTAGGTAAAGTGGCTACCATTTGGGAGGAGAGAAGGGGAAAAAGTTTAGGTTGGAACAGTGGTGGAAACAAACAAAAAATTTAATAGGGAGAAACGTAATGCATCTAAGTGAGACAAATGAAAGAAACATATACAGGATGGGGAATATCTTGCTTAAGAACAGCACATATAAGGATAACTTGGCTGTACTAGTGGGATCACAAGCTCAACATGTCCCAGCACTGTAATGCAGCTACAAAAAAAAAAGCCAGTGATATCTTGAGCATCAAGACAAACAGATATCAGATGACACAAAAGTAATTATCCCGCTCTACTCTGCCTTAGGCCTCATCTGGAGTATCATATTCAGTTCTCCACAACTCAGTTTAAAAGATATTGATCAACTGGAGCCAGTCCAGAGAAGGGTTACCAAGATGGTGAAAGGATTGGAAATCAAATCATTCCTACGAGGAATGATTAAAAGATATAAATAAGATTAGCAGAAGAGAGGTTTCAAAGTGGATGTGATAACTATCTCAAATATTTCACATTTTAGAGGGTTCTGACTTTTCTTATTTGGTCCAGTGGATAAGGATAGAATTAATGAGATGAAACTTCAAGGATATAGATAAGATACATAGAAAAACATCTTGACAGGAGGAACTGTCAATCAATGCAATCGGTTACCTCATGGAGTAGTATCTTCCCTGGAAGTTTTTTTTTTAAAAAGCTGGATAGTTCTATATTGGGGACGAGGCAGTGAATACTGCAGTGTGCAGGGAATTGAATTTGGTGACCTTTTAGGTCACTTTCAACTTTATGATTCAGGACTGTACTACTAAGTTCTAGAGAAGAAGTATTATTGAGTATAAGTTGAAGCTTACACAAACGTGAGCCATGCAGCACAATGATTCTAAACACGCAAGAGAACATCTATAGCAGAGGAACTTTTTCATTCCAAAATGATCAAGTCAAACTCCAGACCTTACTCAATTAAATTATTGTGATGTCACCTAAAGCAAGCAGTTCATGCAAGATTAGAAGTATCATTGAAAATACTTCCAAGGCAATATACTGGGTAGCAATAGGAAAAGAAACAATGTTAAAGTCATTACTGTTAAAAGAATAGTTAAGTTATTAAATCTAACACTTCATTACCATTTCCCACAAAACAATTAATATTGGCTCAATGTGCTCAGGAAAGTTATTGACATAATGCATTGTTCTTTATGTGCTTTAACCAGAATCTCTCACCCCTTAAAAAGGATTTAGACAAAGCTCTGATCACACTGGAGGCATTCATAATTATTATTTTGTAGTAGCATGGTATCAAAAGATCTTTGCATGTTGCATTTTCTTGGTGGGTGGGTATCAGATTAGAAAGAAAGAGATCACCTTTGGTACTTCCATTGGATCTCAGATTAACTGAATAGTAAAAAAAAATATGTATTTCTTTTCTCCTATTCTACCATTCCAAACCAAATCATGAGTGCTGAGTTCAGTAATAATTCTTAAAGGGCAGGCACTAGTCCAATCAGGAAACAGGGCCATCCTAAATCCCTGCTTCCTCATAAAAAACTCTGTTGTGTCTCAGAAGCTAAAATAGAAGGCATATTCTAGCACTCTGAATTGGGGGTTGGGGGGGAGGAACTTTAACATTTCTTAAGCCTAGCTTTCTAATATCAGAAATAGAATGTGTTATTGGAATTAAATCAGCAAAAAGATGTACACCCCACATACATATATACATACCTGGACATGATACTTGACAATATAATGGGCAAGCCAGAGAGGAATAAAAAGATTTATTAAACTAAATTTTCCAGCGTTGTAGATATTGAATACCTAAAAATAATTTTAAAAATTAGTTCTTTAAAACTTGATTACATCAATACAATTTCATTGGATTTGTTGAAATTTAAAAATTATGTTTAATGCTATTTTTAACATAGCAAACTATGGTACAATCTTGTAGGAATAAATCTGCCTTCTGGAATAGCCTTGAGGTAAGAGAAATTTGTCTATATACATTTATTTACCATTTTATCCTGCACTAAACTATATTTTTATGCATAGCTGAATTAGCCATAAAGCTAATTCATTTCAAATAAGTTTTCATAAATCAATTTATTGGATACAGATAGGAAAATCCACACAAAATGGAAGAAAAGCTTCTCAGCTCTTCCCATCATGCTGAAAGATAAAAGTGGCTTGCAGTATGTGGTTATCTCTCAGAGACTTTATATAAATGTATTTTATCCCCAAACTAAGAACTTTCACATATTGCCAAATTCCTTTATGAAAACAGCCCGTTTTGTTCTCCAAATATAGGAAATCCCAGATATATTACAGAAATACACTACCCAGGCCTCACTTCCTTTGTGGAACACTGCTTTTTAATTACATCCTATCTTTTTCAACAACTCTAAGGGTTTCTATGGCAGCTGTAATTTAGTTTCTCATTGTTTTTCAAAAACAGAAGGCTGAAAAATTATGTTAGAAAATATTCCTGGGTTTCAATGGAGTTACTCTGAACATACACATCACATATGTATTAAAGATGTTTTGTTGTTATTTTGGCAATACTGGGGCCCTGAATGAGATTAATCATCTTTGTCAATGGAGACTATAAAATACAGGTAGTCCTCAATTTACAACAGTTTATTTAGTGACCATTCAAAGTTACAATAGTACTGAAAAAAGTGACTTGTGACCATTTTTCACAATTAAGACTTTGCAGCATCCTCATGATCATGTGATCAAAGGTCAAATGCTTGGCAGCTGGTTCATAGTTATGACTGTTGCTGTGTCCCAGGGACATGGGATCAACTTTTGTGACCTGAGAAGCAAAATCAATGGGGAAACTAGATTCACTTAACAAATGGGTTACTAATTTATCAGCTCCAGTGATTCACTTAAGAACTGTGGCAAGAAAAGTCGTAAAATAGGGCAAAACTCACTTAACAAAGAAACGTTGGGCTCCATTGTGGTTGTAAGTCAAAGGACTACCTGTATACAGCTAATGGCTGTGATTTCCCTTAGTACGTCATTCTTTAATCTCTATTTTTTTTCTATTTTCTACTATATTTTTATTTTATCTTGTTTACATCATGAACCACTCAGAATCCATCTGGAATAGGGCAGTATCTAAATCCAAGCCAATCAATAAAGCTAAATAAACAAAGGCAAGGAAGATCTGATTTGCTAAGGGGTATTTCCATATTATGGAGAGCCTTATATATCATTATATTTACTTTAACACGCTTTTTAAAACTCAAAACGTTTAGCTTCCTTGGGAGAGTGATGCGACCAAGTGACCTATAGATTCAATACTGCTATCCTAAAAAGACACTAGTAATTACCACAGCAGCATCGGTAAGCAAGATGTCAAGAAGGTGTATACGTGTGGGTATTAAACCACACAAATCATACACGCGTCTGCTCGGCAGATGCGTGTCCGAACTTGCATCCAGAGGACCAGGGACTTTTTTTTTACCTTTAATCCCAAGAAAATGTAGGGTTGCAATCTTAACCGATGCAAAAAAAAAATAAAAATAGCATAACCGAGACGTCCTCCTTTGCTTTGCTTCAGAGCCCCTTCCCTGAAGCTGTGCCCGGGCCAGATGCTGCACTACAACCCATGCCCAGAAGGCACCGCCCAGGCTAGCCCTGCACTACAACCCCTATCCTCCTCAACCTCTGAGAGCCACCACCGTGCCCAGAAGGCACCGCCCCCCACCCACCACTCCTGCCTTCGCCTGTGCTTCACCTGTCTCTTCCAAAGCCTCTCGGGCTGAAGGAAGCGCTCCCAGAAACCTTCCACCCAGCCGACCTTCCGCGGGGGAAGGACAGGTTCCCGGGGGCTCAGCTCCTGGTCTTTGAGCCAGCGGCGCCGGAGCTCGCGCAGCTGCTGGCGCCGGAGCTTCTCCTCCGGAGTGTAGCCGATCACCTCCTCGGGGAGGTCTCTGGGTTGCAGCCCCGAACCCCGCGACATCTTTGCAGTCCCGGGTCTCTCTCGGCCACTTCTGCGGGGACGCGCCTCTCTGCGCCTGTGCGACCTTACTGTGGAGGACAATCCTGGGAAGGAGGGAGGGGTGGACGTCACTTCCGAGTCGCGTGCCCAGCCGTAGAGATAGGAACGAAGACAAACGATATCAGACACTTTATGACTCGTGGACTTCAACTCTCAGAATTGCTATGCTGGCTCAGGAATTCTGGGAGTTGAAGTCCATGAGTCATAAAAGAGCCGAGGTTGCCTACCCATGCACTATACCAGGGGTAGACAACCTTGGCTCTTTTATGACTCGTGGACTTCAACTCCCAGAATTCCTGAGCCAGCACAGCTGGCTCAGGAATTCTGGGAGTTGAAGTCCACGAGTCATAAAAGAGCCAAGGTTGCCTACCCCTCCACTATACGAACGGGCATCTGCTGTAGCTTGGCCATAGATTTTTTTTTTCACCTATTTCTTCATATATAATTTTTTTGTCATTTTTACCCAGGTCTGGAGTAGGGCGACTCTAGAGAAGCGTCTTGAAACCACGTCGTCTTGTATTTTAAAACGAACGGGAAAGGATCCCCCCCCCACTTTTCCTCTAACCGCTCTCTCCTCTTGGATGCCTCTTCTTTAGGCAAAAGAGTGATTCCAAATAAAATAATTTTATATAATATAGGCATAACATATATATAATTGTGTGTTGTATTTACTGTATTATAATAGTAGGATGCCTGAACTGTCCCATCAAGACAAGACACCGAGACTTTTTTGCGCCCATGAAATTGTGAAAGGTCCTTTAAAAGCTGCTAGGTAAACGAGGTCAAGCTGAAATTGTTCCCTCAGGCAATTTAGCAGGCTAGAAGTGTAAGCCTGTAAACACTGGGAACTTAAAATGAACGGCATAATGGATGTGGGTGGTGGGGGAACTTCTAGTCTTAAATCTTAAATCTCCGAAAGTTCTTCACCGATTGCTTTGAAATTTTGACACAACTGCATTAGAATACCCGCATGTTTTTATATACCTACTATTATATAGATGTCACACCTGTGACAGGTAAAAACATGCTTTTTTTGAAAAACAGCGTCATCTGTTGGACATAAAAGCAACACAAGATTCCAACGGATATGCCATTTCAATTTAAGAGATTGCAATGCCCAATTCGATTGGCGTTTGCAATCACCATCAACAAAGCTCAGGGCCAATCTTTAGAATTGTGCGGTTTAGATCTAGACACGGATTGCTTCTCACATGGACAATTATATGTTGCGTGTTCTAGAGTCGGCAAACCAGACAATCTCTATATCTGCACAGACAATGGAACAACAAAAAATATTGTATACCCACAAGCATTGNGGGGGTTGCTGAATTAGAATTTGCCTTTCTCAATATTTCAGCATCACTTGATGCCATTAGAAGACTGCAAACTGAAGTACCCTCGGTGTCTCAAATTGTTATTCAGAACCCCATAGCTCTTTTATTGGCAGATCAAGGTGGAGTTTGTGCACTCATTAATGCTAGTTGATGTACCTATCAAGAGAGCCAGGTGGTTTGTAGATGTACAAGCTATTTTAACTCGGTATGCTATTTTTCACACTGTAGTATATGTTGATGCCCCTCTTCCTCTTGGTTTGCTTCAGTGAGATCTGTGCGTGCCAGGGCACAAGCCTAGGGACCAGACCTGGCTGTCACCCTGCTATATGACAAGGAATGTCACACTCGAGAAAACAATGATCTGTCTCTAAGATGAAATGACATCTCTTCTTCTGTGATGAGATCATGCCATTTATCTGGTCAGAACATAGAGAAACAGTGAACTGCTGAGGGAAGAAATCGCCATCTCTCCTCCTTCACAGGCAGGCCATAAGAAGCATACTTAGGCCACATGATTAGTTCATTGGGACTTTACTTGCAAGTGATACACATAGGACTGTGTTGCTAGTTATGTCCATTTGGGAGACACCACTGATCAGCTAAACATCTGTCATGAAAGAAGTATTCTTCCTTCCATCAAGCCCATTAGAAAGAGAAACATTCTAGAATCAAGATCCAGCTGATAACTCAGAATATATTTCAAGGTCATATTTCAACAGAGGTTCTCTTGTTCTCTGACTTTTTTTCACACAGTGCATTTGTCTCTATGTTATAATCTGGACAAAATATTTATTGGGAGATCACCTCCAGTCATCTCATCTTTTTGAGAGATTGGACAGAATCAAAAGTATTCATGCAAGTCAGATTAGTTTAACAACTCCATGCCTTTGCGTTAATCTATCTGAATTTTCAACTGAAATCAAACTGAAATCTGTTAGTCAAATAACTCAACATCATTAGTATGTCCTCATGTTTTCTTTTCCATTCTCCCCTGGGAAAAGCTAGAGCAAATTCTATGTGCTCTTCACACTTGCTCAGTATAAATGTTCATATTCCTGTTTTTCTTTATTTATCTTGGGAGATTTCATCCACTTGCTTGCCCAAAAGGTTTATATTGGCCATCCTTCCATGCACCCTGACTCGATAAATGCAGGTGTACTCCGGATTTCCCCAGTTGCTCTGCACTTTGATTTTTACATACTGGAACGCCTTCTCCTGTTCATTCTGAAATGTAGATGAGGAAAAAGAACAAACAATAAAAAGCAATAGAGATGAAATCATCATATTGAATGTCTCTATCAATTTAACAGAAAAGTGCAAAGCCTATATTTCTGCAGGCCTGTTTCCCACACACTGATATATCTGCTTTGGGATTGTTACTCATCAGAAAGGAGATTGGTGGTGTTGTTTTTTTAACTATGTCCCATGAGCTGCCATCAGTATAGTGAATTGCTACAGATTATAAAAATTACATTCCCTCAGGAGGGGCTAATCCACTCTTTAAAATACTGAATTAAAAGTTGTCTGACTTTTAGGAGATGGGGCAGAACTTGAAGAAGTTCTTTCAAAACAACTCAACCTAACACAGCTCATGGCTCTCATTTTTAATTTTACCTCTACCCACTTCTCTCATTGCTACTTTACCTTCAGTTGGAATGTCTGAATTAATTCTTTCTCAGTATCATACATGAATGTTCCCAGCAGGATCTCCTCTTTTGTTTCATCATTTAGCCCCTAAAATTAAAGGGAGGGAATCAGCTTAGAAGATTAAAAAGAAGAGTTGGATGCTGAAGCATCCCTGAAGGACAACCTAGAAACAGTTCTTGGTCAATGAAGTCAAGTCAATGCAGAAATAAAACAAAGTCTTGAGTCTTGACAGGCAGGCAGGCAATCTTTTAATAGTGAGGGGAATTATTTTATATGAAATGGGCAGAGAGCTACAGGGAGTGGTATGATAAGTACACTTTTCATCCTGACTATTGCCAGGGGCTTTCGAGACTTTGTTTTAACATGATATTAAGATACCTATGTTAGGGCTTATGTCAGAAACTCATGCTGCTGATTTTCAGCAATTCTGGTGTACTGATCTGGAAATTGATATTCTCAGGAAAAGCTGGAAGTAGCAGGCAAAAGTCTTGTCCCTTTCATTCTCCCCCCATATATTGTATTCCAAATCACTATGCTGTATATAGGTTGTAGTGAAGGCAGAAAGTCTTCCCAATAGTCACCTTAATCCCATGGAGTAGGCAAAGTGACAATCTTTAAATGCATTCATATGGGAAGCAGAAAAGAAGCTGTTAGTCATTTTCTGAATTAAATAGACCAGGGAAAGTGAACCGATACCATTGGATAAGAGAAATTAATAAACTATTTAGGGTGGTAGAGTTGGGAAGACACTATTTTTTGT
>NW_015388691.1:24428-28287 GCF_001527695.2 Protobothrops mucrosquamatus
AGGAGAGGTTCTCCTTGTAGGGATTTAAATATGATCTCCAGCACCTTAGTTGCACCCAGAAGTTTGATAAGTTCCCTCAAAAGAGGTGATACATGCACAAATCTTGTCTTGTGCAAAACTATGTGGGCCATTGAATTTTGAATCAACTGAAACTTCTCAAGGGCAGCCCCATGTAGAGCACATTACAGTAGTCCAAATGGGAGGTGACTACAGCATGGGTGACGGTGAAGCAGGCATGTTGGTCCAGGACTGGGTGTAACTGGTGCACAACTCACAGTTATGCAAAGGCCCTGCTGGCCATGAGTTGCAAACCCAAAGGCACTCCATCTTGTCAGGACATTACCTATTGATTTTTGAGCCCAGTCAGCCATCTGTATGTCGTCTTCAAAAATCTTCTTAAAAGCCAAATGGAGTATATCAAACATTTCCTGTGAAGAAGAAAAATGCATCAGGTAAATGGCTTATACAAATGTCAGTTACATACATTAGACACCATAAATTATAAATACACCATAGACGTGTTTCAACTGCTAACAACAATCTGGAGAATATGGACAATGAAGCATCATGTCCAAAAAGCCAAAATTTGCCAGTTCAGGAAATGGTTTGTTCCTCGAGTTTGCTGAGTAAAAATAAGAAAGAAATGTGCTTAAATGAATAGCCTGTAAAGGAAAGTTAACTGGTATCTAATAATATTTCTTTTATATCAAATTTTAGCTAAGGAAGAATAGCTGCTTGTGCTTAAAACAGTGTGTACCACGATTCTATTAGATTATTCAGATGTCCTTCATATGTGATTTAAGAACGTGGAAAGATGGGGACTTCCGGTGGGACGGCGCGCCGATGGCGGCTCTTTTCGGAGCCGTCCGCTTGGGAAGGCGTCAGAGCCAGCATGAACAGCGGTCAGCAGCTGTTCAGCGGCTTGGAACCTTGTGCCCCGGGAGAAGGGGTCGAGGTGAGTACTCCTGGATAGGAGTAGAGTCCCAAAGGCTCTCCCTTTATCTCGGGAGAGCNTACTGAAACAACACCTGAAAAAATGACCCTACTGACTTTATCAGATCCTGAATCGTTTAATACTGAACATAACTCTGTCACATATTATACAGCCAAAGGGGATCCTCGGATACTTATGGACTTGTAATCACTTGCCTCGGAGGAGGTAAGTGGCAGCAAGGAATAGGTTAGAGGCTTGCCTTTAAAAACTAAAACAGAGATGTTGCAATATTCTATACAATGTATCAATGCTTATTGCTAAGTACTTTCTCAAACAAAAGCTAGCCTACGTGACCAACAGCTATGTCACGTATGCCTAAGGTGACTTCCTCATTTCCTAAAGGGCACAAAAAAGACCGTATATGGTAGTAAGGAAATGCTCCCTCCCTCCTGAGATGTAACCACTCCCATACCTGATGTAACCACTCCCATACCTGATGTAACCACTCCCATACCTGCCATACTCGAATAAAAGTAGGTGCGTAAGAACTCAAGGGGCCTTTTTCGCTCCTGCTTCTACACACCTCACCAAAGGAAGATGTTGTCCATGTCTTCTTAAGCCGCATGCGAGGCCCGATAGTCAGCCTGACTATCGTACATCACCGGTTCCACAAATCACCCTGGAAAGGGCCAAACGTATCAGTTTGTAGATGTACAAGCTATTTTAACTCGGTATGCTATTTTTCACACTGTAGTATATGTTGATGCCCCTCTTCCTCTTGGTTTGCTTCAGTGAGATCTGTGCGTGCCAGGGCACAAGCCTAGGGACAAGACCTGGCTGTCACCCTGCTATATGACAAGGAATGTCACACTCGAGAAAACAATGATCTGTCTCTAAGATGAAATGACATCTCTTCTTCTGTGATGAGATCATGCCATTTATCTGGTCAGAACATAGAGAAACAGTGAACTGCTGAGGGAAGAAATCGCCATCTCTCCTCCTTCACAGGCAGGCCATAAGAAGCATACTTAGGCCACATGATTAGTTCATTGGGACTTTACTTGCAAGTGATACACATAGGACTGTGTTGCTAGTTATGTCCATTTGGGAGACACCACTGATCAGCTAAACATCTGTCATGAAAGAAGTATTCTTCCTTCCATCAAGCCCATTAGAAAGAGGAGAAACATTCTAGAATCAAGATCCAGCTGATAACTCAGAATATATTTCAAGGTCATATTTCAACAGAGGTTCTCTTGTTCTCTGACTTTTTTTACACAGTGCATTTGTCTCTATGTTATAATCTGGACAAAATATTTATTGGGAGATCACCTCCAGTCATCTCATCTTTTTGAGAGATTGGACAGAATCAAAAGTATTCATGCAACTCAGATTAGTTTAACAACTCCATGCCTTTGCGTTAATCTAACTGAATTTTCAACTGAAATCAAACTGAAATCTGTTAGTCAAATAACTCAACATCATTAGTATGTCCTCGTGTTTTCTTTTCCATTCTCCCCTGGGAAAAGCTAGAGCAAATTCTATGTGCTCTTCACACTTGCTCAGTATAAATGTTCATATTCCTGTTTTTCTTTATTTATCTTGGGAGATTTCATCCACTTGCTTGCCCAAAAGGTTTATATTGGCCATCCTTCCATGCACCCTGACTCGATAAATGCAGGTGTACTCCGGATTTCCCCAGTTGCTCTGCACTTTGATTTTTACATACTGGAACGCCTTCTCCTGTTCATTCTGAAATGTAGATGAGGAAAAAGAACAAACAATAAAAAGCAATAGAGATTAAATCATCATATTGAATGTCTCTATCAATTTAACAGAAAAGTGCAAACCCTATATTTCTGCAGGCCTGTTTCCCACACACTGATATATCTGCTTTGGGGTTGTTACTCATCAGAAAGGAGATTGGTGGTGTTGTTTTTTTAACTATGTCCCATTAGCTGCCATCAGTATAGTGAATTGCTACAGATTATAAAAACTACATTCCCTCAGGAGGGGCTAATCCACTCTTTAAAATACTGAATTAAAAGTTGTCTGACTTTTAGGAGATGGGGCAGAACTTGAAGAGGTTCTTTCAAAACAACTCAACCTAACACAGCTCATGGCTCTCATTTTTAATTTTACCTCTACCCACTTCTCTCATTGCTACTTTACCTTCAGTTGGAATGTCTGAATTAATTCTTTTTCAGTATCATACATGAATGTTCCCAGCAGGATCTCCTCTTTTGTTTCATCATTTAGCCCCTAAAATTAAAGGGAGGGAATCAGCTTAGAAGATTAAAAAGAAGAGTTGGATGCTGCAGCATCCCTGAAGGACAACCTAGAAACAGTTCTTGGTCGATGAAGTCAAGTCAATGCAGAAATAAAACAAAGTCTTGAGTCTTGACAGGCAGGCAGGCAATCTTTTAATAGTGAGGGGAATTATTTTATATGAAATGGGCAGAGAGTGGTATGATAAGTACACTTTTCATCCTGACTATTGCCAGGGGCTTTCGAGACTTTGTTTTAACATGATATTAAGATACCTATGTTAGGGCTTATGTCAGAAACTCATGCTGCTGATTTTCAGCAATTCTGGTGTACTGATCTGGAAATTGATATTCTCAGGAAAAGCTGGAAGTAGCAGGCAAAAGTCTTGTCCCTTTCATTCTCCCCCCATATATTGTATTCCAAATCACTATGCTGTATAGAGGTTGTAGTGAAGGCAAAAAGTCTTCCCAATAGTCACCTTAATCCCATGGAGTAGGCAAAGTGACAATCTTTAAATGCATTCATATGGGAAGCAGAAAAGAAGCTGTTAGTCATTTTCTGAATTAAATAGACCAGGGAAAGTGAACCGATACCATTGGATAAGAGAAATTAATAAACTATTTAGGGTGGTAGAGTTGGGAAGACACTATTTTTTGT
>NW_015388691.1:28459-32219 GCF_001527695.2 Protobothrops mucrosquamatus
AAAGTCTTCCCAATAGTCACCTTAATCCCATGGAGTAGGCAAAGTGACAATCTTTAAATGCATTCATATGGGAAGCAGAAAAGAAGCTGTTAGTCATTTTCTGAATTAAATAGACCAGGGAAAGTGAACCGATACCATTGGATAAGAGAAATTAATAAACTATTTAGGGTGGTAGAGTTGGGAAGACACTATTTTTTGTCTTAGAATCCGACAATTGGAATGGCCATTTAGCCCATTACTCCAATAATAATATATTATTATTATTATCTGGACTCTATTACTAGTTTGTCCAGCCTCTATTGATAGGTTGCCAATCCAAACTCTAGAGAAGTTGGCAGGGTATCATATGCTAATCCCTTCACAACGAGATTGTCAAAGGGAACAATAGCTTGCATATCCAAAATTAATGTATTCATTTTTTTATTAGATTTGTATCCCACTTTCATTTGTTATAATTTAAGGCATGTAGATAATGCTCCTGCCTGTTTTTCCCCAAAAACCTTGAGCGATGAATTGGCCTGAGAGAGAATGACTGGCCCAAACTCACTCAGCTGGCTTTTATGCAAAAGGGAGGACGAGAACTTGGAGCTCTGGTTTCCAATCCTTCACCTTAACCACTATGCCAGAGTGGCTCTATATCATATACTGTATCTGATTAATATCAAGGACGTAATAGCCTTAGTGCTTCCTAAATTAGAGCTCTTTTAATGCACCTTAGAAGAAAGATATAGGATAAGTTAAAGCAGTATTGTACTCACATAAATCAAGAAATCCTTTAACGCGCTTGTGATTCCTTCCGAAAAAGCTATTGCTTTAGAGATGTGCTGAACTGTAATGGCTGTGAGTTGGACTTTTTCAGGCAGTTTAATTACTGCTTGGCCCTCTGATCCTGAGAATGCCCAGCAGTTTCCAGGGTTAACATCCGGCTACAAACAGAAGGCAATTCACATAAATAAAATGTTCAACAGACACAGTCTGAATTCAAGTTCTGCAGGTTGATTTTATCTGTGAGTGCAATAACAACTGGGGTTTCTCCAGGAGTGTGGTGAAGTTTATTGTGCATGTGTGACAAAATTGCTCCTGATCTCTTAGCTATGTTTTCTTTGACTTATTAAGAGGTCAGATACACCAGCAAAGTAAACTATTACTTGGTAAATAGTGTTCTGTATTTAAACCAGAATAATATCCCAACAAGTATAAATTTTCCAATCCCATTCCTCCCTTTTGAATGAGGCATTCTCACTTTCTCATTCTCTGTCATTCTGTCTGTCTTTTAATCTCACTCAGGAGAAGAAGAGAATGGGCAAGAAAGGCACAGGATCTCACACTTTTATTTGCATCCCCCTAGAAAAGAAGGTAATGGATGAGGAACTGGGAAAATGGTTACATATGGCTGAGGAAAGTAGAAGATGAAAAGAACAGATAAAGGGGATGGATGGGATTAAGCACATTACAGGAGTATTCCTGGAAGATTGGCAGATTGTTACTAAAGATGGCATGCTCCCAAGCATTTATCATCAGCAGTCAATGCTTCAACAGCATCTAACTAAATATACAGGGAACCATTTTCTTCCATTCTGAAGCCCAATAATGAAGAATTCTATAGAAATGGAAGAGAATTCTTCTTTTGTTTCCCAATGTCTAGAAAGCATAAATAAGGAGAAGCAGTCCACCCTATAGCAATAGCAATAGTACCTAAATTTATATACCGCTCCACAGTGCTTTACAGCACTGTCTGCGCTGTTTGCAACATCAGCATATTGCCCCCAGCAATCTGGATCCTCATTTTACCAACCTTGGAAGGATGGAAGGCTGAATCAACCTTAAACTGGTCAGGATCGAACTCCTGGCAGTGAGCAGAGTTAGCCTGCAGTACTGCCTTCTAACCACTGCGCCACCACGGCTCTTGCCATCATTTAGAATGTTTTTAAAGACAGCAACATAAAACTTCACAAACAATTCCAGATATACATTCAGAAACAACATTCAGAGGAGAAAGGGAACATTTTGCACTTCTTTGGAATGTTCTATTTTTGAGCTGGAGAGTTTTGTGGCATCCCTCTCAGCCTGTACTAAACCAACCAAAATCATATCATTGTAATTTGTGAACACAGCCTTCGTGTAATGCAAGGAAATGCAACAGTTATATTTTCAAGTCAGAAGAAAATAAGCCTTGAGGAATTGCAGAAAAAGTTTAGCCATACACAAACGTGTGCATAAGAACATAAGAAGCTACACTGTGCTTTCCTTTACTGATTTCATAAAAAATTAAAATGAGGTCGGATTTTATCAACATTTTGATCTGGAATACAAGATCTCTATGAAATCCAAGGTCTAGATTGAAAAGTTAAAGAAAACATCCAGAAGAAAATAATGACATGTAGTTATGAGATAGAAGCTGGACTCAAAGGACAGTACTTTTTTTCTAGTTGAGAAATTGTACTCTTCCACTAAACTAATTACTTAATAGCAATACTGCACCTGTAAAATAGTTTCAGGGGGGTTGGCTGTGGAGATAAATGGAAACCAACAGTATTCCTGGTGCAAAAAATCGTAAGTCTTGGATGTCCTGTCTTTATCAATCGTGGCTCCTAGATAGACAGACAGATGATTATGTACCCTCAAGCTGTTTTCCATTTCTAGTGAGCACATAGATGTATTTTCTCATGAAGCTAGATGACAGATTTTTTTTTAAGGCTAGAATTAGTACAGAGTAAAATACAAAGAGATTTCTTATCAGAAATTACATTCATTCACATGTAATTTCCCAATATCAGTTCCTACATAGTCTCCATGTAGATAGACGATAGATTTTTATAAAGGTTAAAATATGTACAGAATAAAATATAAAGAAACTCCTCATCAGAAATTACATTCATTCACATGTAATTATCCAATAGCACCTTTTGGAGAGTTTAGCGTAGAGAGAGGAAAATCTGTCAGATATTATTTCAAGTCACTTTATTTTTTTTCCAAACTTCAATTCAGTTCTATTCCATTCTCATACCAGTCTGCTCAATGTGTCTATTTGCCCATAGTTCCTTCAATATATATGTTTATTTATTAAACAAATTTATACGGCTGCCCAACATTTACAGTCACTCCAGACAGCTTAAAACAGGGGTCCCCAACCCCTGGTCTGTGGACTTGTACCGGGACGTGACATGCCAGCAACCGGTCTGCACAAATAAGCAAAGCCCCATCTGTGGGATGCAGGCAGCACACAAAACCATGCACTCTCAGGTCTGTGGAAAAACATTTCTCCATGGAACTAGTCCCTGGTGCCCAAAAGGTTGGAAATCTCTGGCTTACAACATTAAAATATCACAGTGTAAAAACCCATTAACCCCCCCTTCCTTACCACAAACTGACATTAGCCACTTGGTTGGCTCCATATCAACCAGGTGTCCTCAGGCCTGCTGACAAAACCAAGTCTTCCAAAAAAAGTAACAAGGTGGAGGCCAATCTTAAAGAGAGCCCTTCTCCTTGGTCCCACAAGGTGACTAATAGATGGAACCGATGACATAATTTGCCTTCTGGTGGGCCAGAAAAATGTAACTGAGGAGAGGTTCTCCTTGTAGGGATTTAAATATGATCTCCAGCACCTTAGTTGCACCCAGAAGTTTGATAAGTTCCCTCAAAAGAGGTGATACATGCACAAATCTTGTCTTGTGCAAAACTATGTGGGCCATTGAATTTTGAATCAACTGAAACTTCTCAAGGGCAGCCCCATGTAGAGCACATTACAGTAGTCCAAATG
>NW_015388691.1:33868-54235 GCF_001527695.2 Protobothrops mucrosquamatus
CTGAGAGCTCTACTTCAAATATCCTTCCTGCTTTCTCTAAGAAATTACTCAGTTGATCTCTTCAAATCTTTCAGACCACCGAAAGATAGCATTTCATTTTGAGAGCTCTAGTCAAAGGCACTTTGGGGCCAATGTCAAAAGACAAAACTTTATGTCAGTGCAAAAATCTCCGTGCAATGCCTACATTTTTTTTTTGATGTGAAGGCTGGGACTTCTGAAGAAAAGTGGGTAGAAAGGAGAGGTGATTCAATAATTCATAGGACCATCAATTCATCCAGCCAGAATATGTCAAGTAGCAGGTTGGAGATCGACAAATTTCCCTTGAACTTTTTGTTAACTGGTAATCCCATACTTTTATTTATTATTAAATTTCTATGCCACCCAACTTTCCAAACCACTAATTGCTTTGTCTTGGCCATAAAGACTTCAAACATACTAGAACATCCTTTATTATGAGTATCACTGTCACAGGTGGTAAGAAACCTCTATCTAGGGGTTGTCCAAACCTTTCCAGGCCAGATCCAGTAGTCCTACTATTTGCCTCATGTTGTTGAACACCTGGCACTTCCTTAGCTAAGCAGACAACAGCCGTCATACAGAGCACACTATGTCCCTGCTAAAGACATTTAAGCATATAAAAGAGCTAACTGTACACCACACAAGCCTATTTAGTCCTTTCATAGAATAACAGAGTTGGAAGGGACCTTGGAGGTCATCTAGTCCAACCTCCTGCTCAAGTAGGAGACCCTATTTAATTTCAAAGAAATGGCTGTCCAGTCTCTTCTTAAAAGCCTCCAGTGATGAAGGCAAGCCATTCCACTGGTTGATTGTTCTCAACCCTTAGGAAATTTCTCCTAGGTTCTAGGTTGCTTCTTCCCTTGATTAGTTTCCATCCATTGTTTCTTGCTTTGCCTTGTGATGCTTTGGAAAGTAGGTTGATCTCCCTCATCTTTCTGGCAGCCCCTCAAATATTGGAATAGTGCTATCATGTCACCCCTAGTCCTTCTTTTCATTAGACTACATATAGCCAATTCTTGTAAGCATTCTCTGTATGTTTTAGCCTCCAGTCCCCCAGTCATCCTTGTTGCTTTTCTATGTACTGTTTCTCAACATCTTGCTCATATTGTGGCGACCAAAACTGGATGCAGTTTGGGATATTAGTGCCCAGTATGACATTATAACATATCCTTTGCAGCAGGAAAGAGATCCTTCCTGTGGTTCAATGTTTTCCCTACTGTATTTGTTAGCATATTTGGTACTCTTGAGACTGGGCATGAGAACAAGCCTAACAGACTTTAGGTTTCATAAAAGAAAAAAAATGACATTCTACGGTAGCAATAGATGTGAAAAGGAAAACAATAAACTGGAAAGATAGAAAACCACAGAATTTCTGAGATTAGTTTCAGCTTCCTACTTTCTTCTCTCCTGGAAAGTCACTTTCCTCAAGGATTTGCTTTGTGGACTGTAAGATGCCTTTCCTGATGCTGCCGATCTCAGAATGCATGTGATCCATCTCTTTTTTAAGACCCTGAATTTCATGGAATTGTTCTTCAAGCAGATGTTGTGATTTCCTTGGAATAAAGGGGGAAAAACTGATTGTCAGGATTATATACAGGCTGCAAAACTCTGAATTTTTTTTAAATGGCAGCAAAAGGATACAAACCATACTACTGTTACTGCCATCTAGTGTTGCCCAGATCTTTGCAGCAGACTAATGTAAGTACAGGTTCATTTAGTGATGGTTCGAAGTTACAACGGCACTGAAAAAAGTGACTTATGACCATTTCTCACACTTACAACCATTGCAGCATTCCCATGGTCACGTGATCAAAATTCTGATGCTTGGCAACTGACTCATATTTATGGCAGTTGCAGTGTCCCAGTGTTCTGTGATCCCCTTTTTGCAACATTTTGACAAGCATAGTCAATAGGGAATCCAGATTCACTTAACAACTGTGTTACTAACTTAACAAACTGCAGTGTTTCACTGAACAAGTATAGCAAGATAATCATAAAATGGGGCAAAATTCACTTAACAAATGTCTCGCTTAACAACAAAAATTTTGGGTTCAATTGTGGTCGTAGGTTGAGGACTGCCTGTAATCATAACTGTTTGCCAGACCATTCCTGGGCCTGCAATGCACCAGCCTATTATTGTGGGTACATAAGCCAGGACATTAAGGCATTTTTCCTGAATCTGAAGGATGCTAGGTTCAGGAAAGTGTAATATTAAGCATGCCTGAATCCAATACCTTAAACATAGGTACTCAGGAATTAATCTTATTGAACTCAGTGGAACTTAGCCTTTCAAAGAAAGAGACATAGGATTCCAGTTTAAATATTTTATCCCAGGGACAAAAGAATTGTGTACTGTGATCTCTAACCAAAAGCAAATGCATAGTTGTTCAGAGAAGTCTTTCAATGTGTTTTCAGCCTTAAGATTTCCTCCAAAGTTTCCAGCAAGGGATAAGAATTCATTCAAACCAAGGATGGGATTGGTCAGCCTACTGTTTTAATCCTAATGCACATGAGGGTTGAGGCCAAAACTCTTAGACCAGGGCATGGCTGACTGGGGAATTCTGGGAGTTGAAGTCTGAAAGTTGCCAAGGTTGGACAGGCCTGTCCTGGATGGCTCCTGCTTGTCTAAGCCTGGCTGGATACTGCTGCATTTAAATAAGCCACATTCCCACTGAGATTTGTACAGCTCCCATCCTGACCTTATTTATACAAACCATAAACCATGACTTTTCTTCTATATCTTAGGTTTGAAGGAAGAAGAGACCTCGTTGTGGAGTTTTGGTTTATTATTGGATGAGGATCTCCAGACTTTTTTTTTTTTTAAAAGCTTAGGTACATTCTTCTTTTTACTATTGTATTTTGAAAACTGCCCAGAGTCATGATAGATTGAAGCATCTTATAAATTTAATTAATGAGTAAAGTCTTTTTCTTTAAGATATTTTGGAGGGATGTGGAATAGCCTTACCAGAGTTCATTCAGCTCAGTTTCATACACTTTTGTAAGTTCCTATTGGAAGGAAAATAAACATATGATCCAACTTTAATATAAACAGTCAAACAATTTATAACATGCAGACCCCACCATAATTAACCATAATCTATGACCATTTTAGAAAAATATATATACTTAACTTCAATTCCATACTTACCCAGCCAGAAGTATGTAGCAGATTACAATATTATCATACTTATTACAGATAGTCTTTCTTCATTTAGTGATTGCCTCAGATAGTGACAATTTACAATCACAATGATGATGAAAAAGTAACTTTGGGACCAATACCCATATTTATCTTTGCAACATCATTTGGTTACATGTTCACACTGCCTTTTGCTTATCCCATACCCCCTCATGGAGCCAAGAGATTTTTATTTGTGTTTGCTTGTTTGTATCCCATTTTTCATTATTTTTAACAAATAACCCATTGCGGTAAACATATCCAACGCACCTTCTTCCTTTTATTTTTTCCACAATGACAACCTTGTGAAGTGAGTTAGGCTGAAAGAGGGTGACTGGCCCAAGGTCACCCTGCTGGCTTTCATGGTTAAGGCAGGACTAGAACTCACAGACTCCTGGTTTCTAAACCAGCACTTTAATCTCTATACCAAACTCAAGCAAGCTATCACTTCCTGAACTTTTTGTTTGTGTAGCAGTGCTTTCTCCAAAACTGCTGAGAACAACTTAACAAGCTTAGCTGTGTAACCTTAATTAGTTGATTACAGCCTACTGGCAACTGCTACCTGGAACTGACGAAATCCTAATTAGTTTCACCCTGAAGGCACATGCCTACTAAGAAGCTAGCAGCTACACTTCTTTCAATGTGTATTCCTCATTGTGTGCCTGCTCACTGTCCAATGAATGTAAATACAAACATTAATTCCCTTCTTTCTAATTATTCCAGTGCCAGGATGAGCATTTCAAATGGTGGAGAATAGGGGAAAAGAGGTATATGATTTGGCCTTTTCCCCAGGTTTTTTCATAACTTGAGTTCCCAACTCCTTCCACACTGTTTGAGCTCACACAGCTGTTTGGGGTTGTATCCTTCTGTTGCTGTAAAGCAGGGGTGTCAAACTGCCGGCCCATGGGCCGGTTGCATCATATAGAGGCTGCACCCACCCCAGCTCCAGCAATGGAAAAAAAGTCACGATATGTCACAACACGTCATCTGACACGGCGAGTTTGACACCCGTGCTGTAAAACAAGGGAAAGCTGAAGTAAAATAATAAGCAGAATTGTGGTCATGTGATTTTTTTCACTTAGTGGCAGCTTTGCTGAACAACCAACTTGTAGTTTGCCAATTGCAGTCACTAAACAAGGACCACCCATTATTGGAGAATGCTAAAGTAGAGGAGCCAGCATTGCTATCTGAGCCATTATTTTATTTTTTTAAAAAAGGAAATCCAGGTTTTAACTGTCATATCCATGATGCCAGATTAATATTGTCCCCAGTCCAATATATACACAAATTCACTTGCTGTCTTCCAGATACAACATCTCTGGCAGCCGCAAAATCCAAGAAAGTAAATGTGAACAGCACCTCCATTATAATGGCCTCATTATTCAGCAAGGGCTTGTTTCCGTTGAGAATCACTACTAAGGAAGGCTCTTTATGTGTGGCAGCCATTTTGTTTTGAGGCCCACTGCATGCTTCCCAAATTCTCCATGAGTTGCCCAGTCTGGCCCAAAACCATTTTGATTACTTCCATTTCTGTCTATTATGTGGAATGGTATTTACCTTTGATGATAGGCCATCTGATAATTGCAGATATTGACAAATGCAGTAAACAGTACCTGTAAGAAATAAGCAAAAATGGGAAATGTTTGTACAATTAACTCTACAAATGCCTTTTAACTTGAAGTTTCATGTCCAAGAAATTGCTAAAGTTGCACAGAGTCAGCCTGGTTATTTCACACAGAGGGAATTGCCCAAGTGCAGATTCATAGACTCACCTTTTCACATTGCAAGTCCAATTTGAAATTACATGACTCTCACCTAGAATCTTTTAATTGGGATTTATTACAGAACAACTTTCAGCTCAGCCTTGGAATCTAGTTTAGTAAATATAAAATCTCCTTTGATCCAATCTAGGTCAGTCACTGGGTCCAAAGGTTTACTCTTCCAAATTTTCGGACTTGTATTGGAGACCATATTCAGGGAACTTTTCTCTACTGGAATCTCCTTTGAGTTATGTTTAATGGCTATTAACCATGGATATGTCCATGCACTTTTCTTAGTACAGATAGTTCTCGACTTACAACAGTTCATTTAATAACCATTCAAAGTTACAACAGCACTGGAAAAAAGTGGCTTATGACTGTTATTCACACTTATGACTGTTGCAGCATTCCCCTGGTCACATGATCAAAATTCAGACACTTGGCAACTGATTCATATTTATGACGGCTGCAGTGTCCCAGGATCATGTAGGAAACAGCTTTTGTGACCTTCTGACAAGCAAAGTCAATGGGGAAGCCAGATTCACTTAACAACTGTGTTAATAACTTAATTGCAATGATTCACTTAACTGTGGCAAGAAAGGTCATAAAATGGGACAAAACTCACTTAACAAATTTCACTTAACAACATACATTTTGGGCTCAACCGTGGTGGTAAGCGGAGGACTATCTTTACTTTTGTGCCTCTGGCAGGACTGCAGACATGCAACATACTAGAAGACTATTAGGAAAGAAGTCTCTGTTCTCTTTTCTCAAAACTCTTCAAGAAGTAAATTACGGTAGTCCTTTTTAGTAACTTTACTGGACACTTTCTCTCCTCCATTTTGAAAAAGTAGAAAAGCTTGGAAGACTAGTTTTATAAACACAGAGTAATATAGAAGTGAATATAAGAAAGATATCACCACACATAGCCATCTCCCACTACCTGAAGGAGCATTTAAAAATTCACTTCTTCCTACCAATACTTGCCATTCAAACTCCCAACTTCTTCTACTTCAACCACCTACCCAAATTACAGAATCTCTTTCAGCAATGGGAGAAAAATCTGTATCTGCTGAGAAAAGGGTGAGTAGGCATAAGGTGTACAATAACGCGCCCTTGCATGCAGGTTGGATACTTCTGCTGTGCACTTTCATGCATATTCGTCCTGCAAGAATCGGTAGGTGTCTCATGACTTTGTCGGATCCTGTTTTGGTGGAGGAGAAGTTGGAGCCAGGACCATCCAACAGGGAGGAAGTCTTCTCCAAATGAGTGGAGAGTCCAGAAGCTGAGGACAAGGCAGCTCCAGGGCCGTCTGGCAGGTGAAGGGGGGCAACCTGATGGGGAGCCTCCTGCAGGAGAAGAGCTGCTGTAGGGGGTCAACAGAGATAACAGGCTCCAGACCATCTCTGACGAGGAACACCTGCCTCTCCCACTGATCTGTCGACGAGGAGAACAGAGCAGAGAGGGGCACAGAGGAGGTCAGTGAGGTTGCTTGCAAGGAAGCAGCCCCAGCCTTTCTCACAAGGAAAGCTGGGAAGAGTAATTTAACCAGATGCTGAGGAAGATGTGTTTGCCGGGAACAATTCTTTGTTTTGATGTGCTTCTTCCTGGCTTCCCTGGATCCTGTTCCTTGAACTTTGGAGTTGGACTTGACTCTCAGACTTCGGACTCTTAGACTGTGTTTTGATTGCTGGAACTTTGGACTTGTTGGTATTATTACCTCCCTCTTGCCTCATGGGTCAACTGGGACTTAGTTTGTGAACCCAGACTGAGGGAAAACTGAGGGCTGGGGCAGAGCATCATTGGCACCATCCTGGGTTGTTTGTCACTGTGATAAGTGAGCAATAAATGGACCCTCCTGAACTTCTGCCTTGCCCATGTGACTTGGGTTAGAACATGAACTTTTTTGGATTAAGCAGGGGTCCTCAATCTTGGCAACTGGGAGTTGAAGTCCACAAGTCTTAAAGTTGCCAAGGTTGAGAACCCCTGGGATAAAGGATGCCTTTATCTCTGGCACATTGGGACTTCTGACACTCAGATGCTTGACATGAGCACCTTTTATGTTACATTCATGAGAACCTGCCGCTATTCAAATGTTTCTCAAATCTCAAGTGGAACAATGAATACTTACCATAAATGACTAAGACAGCTATGATGAGGAATGTCAAGCATTTCACACAGTTTGCCATAGGATTTTGGTTTCTGAGGAGGAAGACAGGATGATTAGATGAAAGTCAATGGACGGAACAATTCTTAGAAATTGCAAAGGAAAAGAATAGGAATATTGATAATAGTGAAGGATACCCCAGGGCATTATTGGTTCCCTTCCTAACCAGAGAGGTTTATTAACAAGTCATTCTGAGGATTGCTGCTACTTCATGTCTTTTTCTCTCTCATCTCTTCCTTGCTTGATGTCTGCCATAAAACAATGCATGATGTGATGTCATCAAACAGGGTGTTTCCTCAGCCTCCTGTGCCAATGGTATCACATCATGCATTATGGCTATACTAGCTATTGCATGAGAAAGGGAGCAAACACCTAGGAAGTTGAGTATATTGAGTTCAACCAGTTCAGCACCATTTAAGTTGTTAGTAGCATTATTAGATTTTACACAGGGGTCTTTCCCAGACCGGACATGCAGAGACAGAGGTGCAAATTGCCTGCATGTAAAAGAAGTCATTTTCTCCTAAGCATCAAATTCTAGGCAATGCTCAGATTATTACATTGCTTGACCTTAGCTGGTTCTTACTTTCTTAAGCAAAGGGAAGAGGCTACTGGAATAAATTAGAATAAGATCATCATACAGAATGAATGGATTGATATGACATAATATTGTCAGTTTTTAAGGTGGACAAGACTAAGAAACCAAGACCATATACATTTGGATGTTTTATTGTAAAGCTATACTAACATAATCTTGTAAGTCAATGTGCTTCCTCCTCCTTCATTTTGTCTTCTTGTGACCTGGGAAGGGACCTGCCTGAGATGTATTCTCACATTATTTTCTTGACCTGGGCTCAAGCCTGTTTACCTAACTATTGCCTTCGTAGTGACTCTATTTCCTATCTTTCAAGGACATTCCCTCTGCCCTCCACATATCTTCACCGACTGAGAGCAATCCAAAACTATATAGAAAGAGGCAGCCATGTTGACAGGTGGAGGGCAAATGATGAAATATGTATCATCATGCAAGCCACATGACTTTTGCATTATCCCGTGATTTTGGGGAGTATGAAAGGCCAAGGTTTGCATCATGACACATATTTGTCCTTTGTATATTATCATGGTCTGCTCTGGATGCATACAGATTTTGAATTATTGGGCCATTATTCAGTCTAAAATCAGATATCTTGATGTGTAAGGCATATCTTTTATGCAAACCTAGAACCTAGGAGAAATTTCCTAATGGTGAGAACAATCAACCAGTGGAATGGCTTGCGTTCAGAGGTTTTGCAGCCCCATCGCTAGAGGCTTTTAAGGAGAGACTGGACAGCCATTTCTCTGAAATGGTGTAGGAGCAAGAGGTTGGACTAGAAGACCTCCAAGATCCCTTCCAACTCCTGACACATGCTTGCTCTAGATATCCATAGCACTTTACACTGCTATCATCTCTATGCTACCATCTCTATGTTCAGAGTTAAAAAAAAATTCTCAGAGACCCTACAGTCCTTAGCCCACCTCAAAACTTCGTATTACAAACACATTGCTTTCTAGGGCCAATAGTGTCTTCCCCTTTCTAGACAGCAAATGTGAACATCACTGTTGTTTCTTAAAAAATGTAGTGATAAATCATAGAATGAGTAAATGATTGTGAATTAAGCCTCTCAGCAATTAGACCTCATTATATAGCTTTGGTACCAAGATTCTGCTCAGTAACGGACCTGAGTAGTAGCATGATGCGAGCAGTTAACCCCAATTTTATTTCTCCCTCTTTACTGTTGATTTTGCTCTGCATCTACCTACTGCTTAGGCTTGGTAACTTCCAGAGGTATTACCATTCATTGTTCAAGGACGGTAAATAAAATCCAAGTGATTGCAATAAAATTGGTGTAAACTAGGAAAAAGTTGAAATGTTAAGCTAAATCACAGAATGTAGAAGAGTTTGCTCTTCTAGACCTCCTGCCTCTGGGATTATACTTTAACCAGCTCCTAACAAGATCAGGGAGAGGAAGGGGAAATAAACCAGAATTGTGGCTAGGCATAGAATGAGCTCAGAAGCATGTTAAGGTCACACATTTGAGACATGGAAAAGCAGAAGAGAGAGGGAAAGAAAAAGAAGAGTGGTTGAAAACCAGCAGGAGGATCAGCAGAAAGACTATTTGTGAATAAGCAGTAAAGGAAGAGATAACACAAGCCTCATCTTTCTTCCTACAAGTAATGGAGGCGAGAGTTTGAAGCCATCCAAAGGCTTCAGAGGGTATCTCAGCCGGTGTGGGTAGAACAAGGTTGACAATTTTCACCACCAGAGAAATCACCCAGTAAGCTGGCTGGAGGAGATTTGAGATTTGGAGAATCTGAGAGAAGAGGGAATTGAATTTAGAGGGAGGGATTTAGGATCAGGAAGAGAGTGAGAGAGGAACTGTAAAGGAGATGTTGCAGAATCTGTTACTTTTAGAGTCAAGGAAGGGAGAAAGTTAATTGCAGGGTAATTAAATGCATAAAATGCTTCATTAAAATGCAATAAAATAGTGGGATATTTCATAAACTTAAAAATAATACATTATTATAATGTATAACATGGATTTATAAACAAGTAACATAATTTTATTTTAATATTTAAAGTACGGAAAGTGTATTAAGACAATTAAAATAAGAAACGTGTGAGGGTAACAGCTCTTCAGCCCAGGGCTCCCAGGGCTTCATGGACCAGTACTGGGTTGTGGCATGCCAGCAACCGGTCCGCACAAACAAGCAAAGCCCATCCACGGGATGCAGGCAGCACACAAAACCATGCCCCCTCTGGTCCGCAGAAAAACCACTCTCCACTGAACGGGTCCCTGGTGCCCAAAAGGTTGGGGACCTCTGCTTTAGCCTATTTAAAGTCTTCCATGTCAAAACACATCAAATATTTGATATTTCCAACCTCTACCCCACCCAAGGTAGATCTTCTGTAATGGAGACTATCAGATGCAAAGTTAGCTGTCTTGATTTTGATTTCTTTCCAAAGGAGCTTTTGAACATTTTTACATTGCTACTTACCTTGCACAGCAGCAGGATTGTAAAAGTTTTCGAAGAAAGCAGATAACAGAATATACAATAAGGCTGGGAATGCAGCATATGGTTTCTGTGAAACAGAACAATTCACAAAACATTTAAGCAGTTGGTTCATAAAATAATTGGGAATATACTTTTTTGTTCATCTGATCTGCTGAGGACAGTAAGTATGAAGATAATTAATACCTTCCTAGAAAAAAAAATTAAATAACACTGGTAAATTCACAATACAAACTCTTAGCAAATATACCAGTTAATATTATTTCTTGTATGCACCATGTATGCTATTGCTGTATATGATTCATCATGTCATCCTCATTCACCATGAGATATAGGATCAAATCCTATTTTAGTAAGTGGTGGGATCTAGTCAACATTAAAACCCAAAACAAAATGTTAGGTCGCGGTGAGATCTAGTTTTGCATCCCATTTTAACAAATAAGGCTCTCCAAATTACTGGTGTGCAGAATTATACAATGAAGTGGGTTAATCTGAATATCTGGATATAGCCAATCACTACTGACCTTAGGTGCAACCCAGCAGAGATTAGGTCTTCTTAAATCTTACTAAAATCAGAGGAACTTTTAGAATTAAATGTTTATTTCAGTTAGACTTTTTAAGATAATTTTCTTCTGGACTGTATCATAAGGGACTTTAATTTTAAATGTCCGCCAAAACTGTTGGTGGAATTCCTGAAATGAAATCCTACTCTTTAAAAAAATGGCATCTTAATAATATATTTTAAGACTTTCACACTAAGTCAGAAAATTATCATGTCCAGTGGGCAGCCTTAGAAATGGAAGTTTTCTGAGACACACTGTCCCTTTCTACATGTAGGAAGACATACAGTAGATGGGAAAGATAGATGGAGGTGGTCTCAAGTCTGTCATTCCTGCATCTACAGCTTACTATAGGTTTGGATGAGCATGTAACATTCTGTACTACAGAACTGGTACTGGGTACCACAAGATAAAATATAATAATATTTGACCCATCATGATATTCTAAAGTTGGAAGGTGTCTTGGAAGAGTAATTTCCATCCCTGATTGTAAGGCTGTCTAGCTTCTGCGTGGATAACTTTAGTTGTCAAATGCACATTTTAGGAATGCTGCAGAGGAAAGTGGAACTGCTAGATACATACTCAGCGTACTCCTTTCAGATGAAGCTGTGGAATTAGATGAGAACTGGCTATAGCAACTCTCACCGGCAATGACTTCTCTGGTAAAACCTCCTGCCAAAGAAAACTCATCTTATTATCCAGTCATCACTATCATCTATATCAGGGGTGTCAAACTCACAACGTCACATGACGTGTTGCGACGTATCGTGACTTTTCTTCCCATTGCTGGCAATGGGGTGGGCGTAGTTTCGCTATGATGCATCTGGCCTGTGGGCCGGCAGTTTGACACCCCTGATCTGTATCAATGATTACAGATTGGATTGGCAGCAGCTGCTCTGACTTCCATCTGCATCAATATATATTTCTACAATCTGCACAGTAGTTTCCTTTAGTTTCTATTCTTATGTCTAGGCCCTCTTGAATAGATCAGTTGCTAGAGAGAAGATATAAGGGGAACAGTAAAATTATGCATTGTCAAGCCCATACTGAAAAGCTTAACTCTTTAATGGATTTGTATATACTGTATAGATCTAAACTAGCAAAACGATTCAAGATGCAATCCTGACATATTTTTTTCTGGTTGTTTTTTTTAAAATCTCTGGCCTCTAATCATTAGTGGGTATTCAAAGCCTAAATATTTCTGGCACTTACGCCCATTTTCTTCTCCCTGATCGTAAATTGAAGACATCTGGCTAGATGAGGTAGTAGACGTCCTGGGGTCACCTCCTGAAGAATTAAGCAGGTACCAGCTGAAAGAAGAAGAGTTACAAATGATCGCCGATGCTCTACAAATGTACATGTTATGTTGGGGCACCATGTGTAATCACCGGTAAAAATACCAACCCTTTAGCGTTTAGCAATAGCACTTAAACTTATGTACTGCTTCACAGTGCTTTACAGCCCTCTCTAAGCAGTTTACAGAGTCAGCATATTGCCCCCAATAATCTGGGTCCTCATTTTACTGGCCTCAGAAGGATGGAAGGCTGAGCTAACCTTGAACTGATCAGGATCGAACTTCTGGCAGTGAGCAGTGAGTTAGCCTGCAATACTGCATTCTAACCACTGTGCCACTACGGCTCCTGATTAAAACTTTATTCATACTTTATAGCTGTAATTTGGAGGCTGCCTGAAATACAATACATTATCCCAATAATGATGTTCCTTAGTGTCCTTAGTGCCATCCATTGTGGCAACAAGGCATATTAAAATACTACAGTATTTGCTATTCCTAAATGTTGGTTCTAGCCTATGGTTTCCCAAACATGATGTACCTATCTTGGGCAGGTGCAGACAGAGTCCAAGGGAGGTGTGAAAAATCTTTTAACCCTGTTGTTACAATAAATCCATCTTTCCCAAAGTTTCATTGTATTGTTTTCATTGTTCATTTGTGTTCACGTTAATACAGTATCTGGACTATTAGGGGAGATGTGTACATTAAGATTATACTTTTTTCCAATATTTTTTTTATTTTATTCAAAAAATTAAAATGCAAAATACAAAGGGGGGAAAAATAACAAAAACAAAACAAAACTGGATTAAAACATTTAAAAAAAGATGTGAGTTAAAATGACAAAAAAGAAAAACACATATCCCTTCTATTGAGCACTGACAAATATATTGCAGCAATAGTTTTCTCCCTTGCAAAACAGGTTCTAGATTTATATACTTCTACATCTATTTGCAACCCAATTTGACCTGTCATACATTATATGTAAGAAGAAAAAATAGTTAACAATATGTAGGAGAAGACCAGGCTGAGGCTGAGGGAGGAGTCAAACACATCATAAGTCATGAGTCCCTGCGCATCCACAAGAGACCTAAGTGCAATTCACCTCAAATTCCTCTCTTATCTCTCACACATTTCCCTTAATGGTCAGTTGGCCAGATTCTTGTAAAGAGTTTACCCTTGCAATAAATCTTTATACTCCTTTATACTCATTTGAACTGCCTGAATCTCCTGATTTCCCAGTTGCTTGAAAAAGTTAATGAACAGCAAAGTTAAACTTCAAAGCCCTCTGTTAACAATAGGTTAACAATATGTTATTACAATTAATTTGATTTAAGGTTGTGCCATTAGATGGTATTGGGCACCCTCACACGCTCTAAGTCACTTTCCCCTCTTCATATCCAGATAACTCTTCATTCCAGTTTCTCAATATCATCTACATTGCTTTGAATTTCTTGCAGAATTTCTTGCAATTTCTTGTTACATACTATGAATAAAGATTTGTTTTGTTTGTTAACTTTATTTGCTGCCCATGTCATTGTGGAGTACTCTGGGTGGCTTACAATATTAAAATGGGGGGGAAATGATTAAAAATTTAAAAATTACAATAGCAAGGGAATGAAACAATAAACAATGGAAGTATAGTAACAATGGAAGTATGAAATTAAAAAGATGAGCAGAGGGGAAGCACAGAGGGAAGGTGGGGCCAGCAAGTTAGTCTAGCAAACACCTTCAGTGATGTACTTCCTTATTGGGCCAAGGTTGCCTACCCCTGCCCTAGGCCAACCGGGCAAGCCAAGTCCCTAGGCTCTTGTAGAAGGATAGGAGGATGGGGACAAACCTCACCCGCGGGGGCGGGGCGGGGAGGGAAGGGGCAGAATGTTCCAGAATGTTGGCGCTACAGCAGAGAAGGCTCTTCTCCTGGATCCATCAGTCAAAGTTCCTAGATCAACTTTTAAGATTTTTAAGAAATGCCAAATTCCATGTTCATCACACAGTCTATTGTTTTATTGGTAGATTTCTGTGGCAAATTCCAATCTCCAATGTTCTTCTTTTGAATGTTTACAGTTTTATTATATTAAGGTATATTTCAATATATGGCATGGGGTATCTTTTCATAGGTCCTTTTTATCTTATGCAAATAATGTTATGGCATCTGCTACTCCTACATTCTTTTGAATGTACTATTCCTAGGAAATCCTCTCCATCACTGTTCGCTAACTGAGTCATTGTCCAATGGCTCATTGCAGAAGATTGAGGAGTTTGGTTTAAAAAAAAAACATTTATACTTTGCCAGGGGTAGGCAACCTTGGCTCTTTTATGACTCGTGGACTTCAACTGCCAGAATTCCTGAGCCAGCCATGATAGCTCAGGAATTCTGGGAGTTGAAGTCCACAAGTCATAAAAGAGCCAAGGTTGCCTACCCCTGCTTTGCTTAGTGATATGGCCAGGCTAGTTTGGCCCAGATGCCAAACTATGACAAACTAAATATGAATCCTAAAGTGCACTGAAAACTTCCTTATTGTTGTATGGCACAGTGGAAAACAGATACTGGCACCCAGGCCTTTTGGCAGCTTATCTTTGGTTATTGTCCTCCTCAGCAACTGATTTCTGGATATGACTGGGAAAATTCAGGATTTAAAGGAACACATTTGGAAACCCAGTGATGCAATTAGAGAATCATTTACAAGCAATTAATGAATTGCAGCAGCACATGTGCAATCATGTAGTCATTCATAATGTCTTCTCCATCTGTAGGAAGCTATACTGTACAATTGTAGCTGACTCGAAAATTGAGGGAGCGGTTGGTGGTGCTGGGGATTGAGGCCTCAAAACAAGAGCATTAATTTGAAGACGACTCTCCTAGATTCTTTTTCACAGATACATTTGTTACGTTGCAGTACCTAAATATAAATGCATGCATCCCTCTTACTTGTTTGTCTGGGTCTTGCCTGATCCTCTTGTTGCCCTGGTACTACTACCTTGCTCATTAGAGTTATCTTGAAAAGCTGGCGGTGCTTGAGCAGGACATCTTCGCACAGAGCGTTTCCCATCCATCACTGAAAGAACAGTGTGATAATTGGACGTATTTCGAAAGAATTGTGTTGGTTTCCTTCTTCTAATTTATACCAAAAAGTTACATGCACAAAAAAGCACCCTGCTTTCCATATGCATCAAAATAGCATCCATTCTGTCTTTCCAATACACTTCTGTGATGTGTGAAGATTATAACTGCCTGACCTCCAGTGTGTGATGTCATAATAGGAGGTCTACAGTGAGATAAATATGATCATCTCATGACATCACAATACGGCATATGATATTATCAGCAGGGAATTTTGTTCCTGTTTGCAGCAAATGTATGGTCACGTACTTCTCCATATTTATAGTGGCATTTTTTGGGTTAGCCAAATAGAAGCTGTGGCTCATGTTTCTATCACAGAAACATCAGTCTTTTAATCAAGTTATTTAGGGAAGGATCAGAAAGGAAGGGTGCATACAGTATTTTACCTCTGTTGCAAAACCAGGAATTGGTCCCAGATTCAGTTCTTGGCACTGCAGTGCAGATAATGTTTTGCTAAACAGATTAGGGATCCAAAGCAGCTTCCTTTGTTTCTAACCAGCCCCTTTTTCCAAAGTTGCTTGTTATAATCATCCTTTTGGCACAATCCACATAAAGTTTATGTTGTGGAAAGATCCAACAGTTACTACATTTTTTTCATATTAACAGATGATCACACTTTGTGCACCGTCTGTAATAGAAGTTGATCCACAAAAGCAGATCCCTGTGAATGCCTTTTTCCTTCATTGCGAGGAGACCTCAGTATGAAATCTGAGGACCCAAAGCTAAGGAGCTTTTTTTAAAATAACAAAAGTTATTGTCAGGTGAAGAAGGAAAACAAATGAGTTGAAGTGCTGGATATTTTCACTAGAGGTCAGTCTTACTTCATATTAAACAGCTGATGCGCTCTTGGATTATCCTTTCAGAGACACATATTTCCTTACTTAAATAGAGAAAGAGAATGAGGATGGGTGGGCAAAAAAAGGATTGGGAGCAGGAGTGACTTCCAACTTCCTGCTTGATTCCCCATTGATGTTACTTGTGGGAATCTGGCAGGGAGTTTGGAAATCATTCCTCTTCCGGTGATCAGTGAAATTGTGAGGAAAACTGTACCCCTACTCTCCGTCCCAGCATGTCCATAAGGGCCCCCTCTCTTTAAGGAGGAAGGGCTCACCCATCAACCTCTGGCGCTCCCCAGAGCTTCTGAGTCTTTCTCTCATCCTTACTTCACCTCCTTCCTTCATCTCCATCATTGTTATTTCAATTGTCAACCTCGGTTCCAAGGCAGCCAACTGCCATTTGCCTATCCACCAGCTGATTGGATGCAGAGGGAAGAGGGAGGTGGGAAAAAAGGTGAAGATACAGTCCTCCCATCCTATCTTGCAACATGCAGCCCATGGGTTTCTGGGAAGTGTAGTCAGAAGGCGTGGTGGCACTGAGGTGACACCTTTCCCAAACTTCATTCGTAAGTGCTGGATTTCTGTAAATTAGCTCATTTGAATTACTTTGGTTCAATAATTGTTGTCTTATACCTTCCAATTGAAAGTTACAAAGAGACATGAGAGAATATAGATATACCATAGCACAGGGGTCCCCAACCCCCAGTCCATGGACCGGTATGGACCGTGGCATGCCAGCAACCAGTCTACACCAACAAGCAAAGCCCCATCTGCGGGATGCAAGCAACACACAAAACCATGCACTCTCCGGTCTGTGGAAAAACCTCTCTCCACATAACCGGGCTCTGGTGCCCAAAATGTTGGGGACCTCTGCCATAGCACATCCCCACAGATAAAGCTGCAGAGAATCATAGCTTCCCAAAGCAAAAAGTATAGGGCATTTTTGCTCTCTTGCCATTTTGCTGCTGTGTTATCTAGGCAGCCTTGATTTTGCAATAACAAAAAGCTATAAGATTGTATGTTTGAATGTGTCTATCATTGGACAGTAAGTTCTTCCTTCCTTGCTCAAATCATGGAGCCTCTCGAAGACTAAAACATTGCATTATAGCATACACTTTAGCAGGGCTTTTTTTCTCATAGAACGCCCAGAATGGAGTTCCGGCACCTTTTTTGGATGGAACCTTGTAGGGTAGGCAAGGCGGGTTGTATGACGTGTGTGAGTTCCGGCATCTTTTTTTTTTTTTTTTTAGAAAAAAAGCACTGCACTTTAGAGACTCAAGACAACTTCACCATTCATGCTAATCAAGGAGTGAGGAAGATCTAATTAAAATAATTTCTTTCTGTTTGGATAATTCCAGTATTACAAATGCAACACATAATCATAGCAGGTTCTACCACCTCCTTACCATACATATTCACAAACAAACATGCATGTATATGCAGTACTGTATTCAAAAATGTTAACTCAAACATGAGCTCCACGTGATGGATAAGAGGATATGGGGAGAAAAAGCAGATCCCAACAATGATCTAGGGATTAATGCTTATATCCTCATACTGGCCCTAGTTCATTTCCCACATCTATTTAAAATGTGGTGTTCCACCTTTAAATCCCTTCAAAAGCTACAAGAGCAATGAATATCATAAGGATTACATATCTTTATATATAGTGACCATGTACGGTGACCATGTCTCCATATCTTCATCAGAGGACCATCTCTGGATTCTCTGCCAACTGAACTATATTTATTTGATTTTTTAAAAATAATTTCAACCTTTATTAACTTTATAAGTAATTCAAGGCAGCAAACATACCTAATAATCCTCCTATTTCTTCCATAACAATCCTGTGAGGTGGGTTGGGCTGGGAGAGAGTGACTGGCCCAAGGTCACACAGTCATACCAGAACTCACAGTCTCCTGGTTAGAGTTCTAGGCCAGTACCTTAGCTACTACACCAAACTGACTCTCTCATCTCTACTGAATGATTTCTGGGAAAACCATTTCCTGAGAGACTAATGTTATGAGTGCCTGCTGGAGATGTTTTCATTTGCTCATGTAGATTAAACATAGGTGGTTGATTTGTCTTCTCTCAGGCTCAGTCCTAACAATGTTAGTCAGAAGCACATGGACAGAGACAAATTCTTTGCTACTTATACACTAGTGAGTTATAAGACCTTAGGATATCATCCAGCCATTGCTGTGGCAATGTATCACTAATAAAGGCAGATTTCATATTGGCAGAGCAGTAGCTTAGTGACGCTGTATAGTGTTAGAATGGCTTTTGTGGGATAACGCCTATTCTTCACTTTTAAGGTGAAATGTCATACTAAGCAGGAATCAATGAAAACTCTTTCGGCAATCTGTAGTAAATTGGTAATAGTATTATGGTCCTAGGTATTGGACAGTAGCAACAAAAGTAGGTTTTTCCCCCTGAAAAATAGGCTGATGAACATACAATTGATGAAGAAATAGGATATTGGTTTTAATGCCTCTCGGTCTTGGTGCTAAATGCAAACATTGGGCTTGAACCAAGATGTATTCACATATATCCCAGCCTTTGGATGAAGGGCTTTGAAAAATTTTTGAAAAATAAGCAATATGGGTACTGCACTTTAAATACAATGAAATCTGTATCTTAATAAAGAGACGTTAGAAAGTATAATGAGAGCAGAGATGCTTACTCTTAAATAAATATTTTGCTAGATTAAGATTGCACTAATTTATACAGTGATAAGCACCTGCTATAAAATGCTGTAGTATGATTTCTATAGAATATAGTATATGTTCTTCCTTAACCTTGGGTGAATTAATGAAGGACCGGATAGTTTAAATTAATAAATATTTCACCTCAGAAAATAGTTCATTTAACATAGAGAAGGGCAATTTGTGACAACATTCAGAGGTGACGTATGTCCATGAAATTTGGAAAAAAAAGTGATTTTACTAAATAGAATACTTTAATGCACGGGGAGAAAAATAAATGCTTTGGAACGATTCTTGAATATAGGGGCTGTTTAATATTAATTTCCCCCCATTTTAGCATTATAGTCAGAATGGATGCACATCTGAGCAGCCCAAATTACAGCAAGCAATGGATCGTCAATGTTAAAAATTGCACTTCTGTACAGAATCAGGAATATGAACTGAAATGTGTAAAATTAAATATTAGTTATAAAATATACACTGTAGATAGATGCAGTATTTATACATTCTGAACAATATATAAATTTTAAATCAGATAAAACCACTAAAGAAATTATGGGAAATATCTGGTCTGCCTTTAGAAAGTAATTATCAAGGCTGTAAGTTCATGTTTATTAATCATTCACACCCAATTATTCCTTTCATTTTTTGTTCTCTAGAAAGATCCTTTGATGGCTTCCATTTTATATTTTTTTACAAAATAAAACTAATTAGATGGGTAAAGGATGGAAGCTTTTCAAAAACCTCTGTGTTTTTCCATTGATTATGAATTTCATCTGCATAAATAAAACATCCTTGGTGGTAAGAGCTGAGCAACCTGGCATTTCAAGCGTTGGGTTTCTCTCTGTTTTCTCTTGTTCCTATCCTTGCTAGCTAAACCAGGCCAGATTTTAGAGGGAAGGATTGTTTGTGCACAGATTTGTAACTCAACATCCCTGTCTGAAAGTGGTGGTCATTAAGCAAGCCCATTCATTTGATTGGACTTTTTTTTGCGTGAAACCAACAAAAAAATGCCAGAAACTGGCATAAAACCCCCCATTGTGAATTGTGACCATGCAACCACGGAATGCCACAACTAGTTGACCTGCCCAACCATGGGGGCGGGGAACAGGGTGATCATTTACGATGGCCAGTGGTGCTTTATGGGCCGTAAAGTACCAGTTCCGTGACTATTGTACCACTAAAGCAGGGGTCTTCAAACTTGGCCCTTTTATGACTTGTGGACTTCAACTCCCAGAATTCTTCAGCCAGTGTGCCTGGCTGAGGAATTCTGGGAGTTGAAGTCCACAAGTCATAAAAGGGCCAAGTTTGAAGACTCCTGCTCTAAAGCATTATAAAATGATCAATCATTAAGCAAGGACTACCTGTAAGCTATTCTTAAATCCCCAATGAAAGCCTGATGCAAGGACAATTGAATCTCTACAGTTCCAGAGAAACTTCACTGCTACTCAGAAATATCCTTCAGGTATTGAAGAGGGATTTGAGTTGTGTTAGATCGCGCAGGCAGTAAGACACGAGTCGAGTGACAGTCAGCTCTTGGTTTATTGGCAAGGCATAAGGTAAATCCGGACTGGCTCTCTGGGCCAGGGGAGCCCTCTTTTATGGGATTCCCCTGGCTTGTAATCACACAATTCCATTGGCTGGCAAGACCCTGTTGCTAGTTAGCCAACCAGCAACGGGCAT
>NW_015388691.1:56405-57429 GCF_001527695.2 Protobothrops mucrosquamatus
TAGGACGCTGGATGACGTGAGCAGGTCCTTAACAGCTGCGAAGGCTCGTGCTTCCTTCTGGCCCCAGGTCCACGTGGTCGCCTTTCCCAAAAGTCGGTGGAGCGGCTCTGCTACTGTTGCCTTCTGTTTTAAGAAAACAGCATAGAAGTTTAAGAGTCCCAAAAACGCCTGCAATTCTGTCTTATTTTTTGGTGTGGGTCCTTGCTTTATGGCTTTTATTTTTTCGTCAGTGGGATGGATGCCCTGGCCATCGATCAAGAATCACAAAAATTCTACCCTTGGGACCCCTAGTTTGCATTTGTCCCTTTTCACTTTCAGTCCTCGGGCCTGAAACCGATTAAGGACTTGGTGCAGGCGATCCTTCAGCTGGTCTCTCGATGTCGCGGAGATGAGGACATCGTCAAAATACGGCACCACCCCCGGAATGCCTTGCAGCAACCGCTCCATGACGCTCTGAAAAAGTCCTGGGGCTACGCTCACCCCGAATTGGAGTCGGTTGCATTTGAACGCCCCCCGGTGAGTCACTATGGTCTGGGCTTCTGCGGTGGCTTCGTCCACCGGCAACTGCTGGTACGCCTGAGCGAGATCCAGCTTCGCAAACACATTCCCGTCCCCCAACAAGTGTAAAAGATGCTGTACTATGGGGACGGGATACGCGTGGGGTTGCAACGCCTTGTTGATGGTTCCTTTGTAATCGGCACACACCCGCAAGGATCCATCTGGCTTAAGGGGGAGGACGATGGGCGTTTCCCACTTGGCGTGGTCCACCAGCTCGATGACCCCTTGGGCTAGCAGTTTGTCTAGCTGTTCGTCCACTTTGTGTCATAGGGCGAAAGGGACACGGCGGGGCTTCAATCGGATCGGGGCAACACTGGGATCTAGGTTCAGCGAAATGGGTTTCCCCCGGTATTTACCCAGTGAGCCGTTGAACACGTCCGGGAACTCCTCCAACAGCTGCTCGAACTCGTCCTTGTGGATTCTGTGTAGGCCGGTGAATCCCAGGCCCAGGGGTTTGAGCCACTCG
>NW_015388691.1:59776-111502 GCF_001527695.2 Protobothrops mucrosquamatus
TTCAGTTGTTGCCACCCTGGGATGATTCAACATCTGCTTTCTTCCTTAGATCCCAGACACGTATAACCCTGGTTTCATATTGTGAAAAAATTATTGCGCATTCAGATGTGTTCATGAAATTGCATGGATGTGGTTACTGCCACATAATATCCTCAGTGGAGGACAATAACTGAACAGAATATTCACACTGCAATTTTTGCTCAGTCACAAGATTGTTGGTACTATGTCAATTTCCTAAATATGAAATATTATTTGGGATCACACTTTGTGTGTGTGTGTGTGTGTGTGTGTGTATAATTCTGCTGGATCTCACCTATAATTCAACTAGCTTTCTTTTCTATATAAAGAAAATATGCTCCTTCATAATACATACCAGCAGCAAATTCAAACATGATCAGAAACCATTTTTAAAAATATATACATTTTCAAGGTCACTGTAGAAAGTAAGGACAGTCCTGAAAGGATGGAGTCCACTCTATTGTCCTGGGATGCCCTCTGATTCTTGGGGCAGGGGAAATGAAAAAGAAGGTGTTGAAGGAAAAGTCTTCATCGTGGTTCAGTCCAAGCCGGGAATAAACAACATGGTGACTGCTTTAGAAAGAAGGTTGCAGTTTATTGAAGAGGAGAGCCAGATAGAAAGATGGCTCTGGAAGAAAAGAAAAGAGCACACGTAGGGAGTGGGTTTTTATAACCTCTGGGGGGGTTGTTTGGAGTTGTTTCCTGTTCCTGTTTGAGGCTTTGTATTTCCTGTGTCATGTATTCTGACCTGAGTCTGGGTGTGCCCTTTGGCATCTGTGGGTTAATCCTATTATGTCCTATTTTAGATTTTGGGTGGAGTATGTAGATTTTAGGTGTCTTTATCTTCCTAAGCTTCTAGCTGGCGGCCTCCAACCTTCCTGGATTATTTACATCTGCATTTCTACAGAGCTCGTTTCTGCTTGGGGGAGGGAGACTTGGGGCTATTAAGACAACTGGGCATGCTTTTCTGCCTCTTTAATGTTTCCTTCTCTGGGGGGGGCTGACTTCCCACAAAGGGTAGAGGTGGAACTGGGATATGGTATCCTAAAAAGATATTGTTGGTTAGAATCAAGCACAGCAACATGCCGTGCTACAATAGTTTTTGGAAGAGTCTACATACAATAAAACAGTAACACTTGTGTGGAATTCCCCTTAACAATGAAATTATAAACAATAAAGGAGTAAACCAATGTTGGAATCTGAAATCTATGTTTGGTTGTGTTTCTGCACGTGTGCACACCACACACACCTGTAAATACCATGGAGCAAGGAATTCAATGTATTGGAATAGTGGGAACAGAAGGCAGGAAGAAATAGGTAGCCAATAATTATCCAAGAGAATAAATGCTGAAACGGTTGACCGGAAAATAAAAATGCAAAGCTTTCAATTAAAGGAAGGTAGAATGAAAGAGACAGTTAAAAAGGAATCCTTGATGAATACTGAGTATGTTTCTGATATAAAAAGGAAGCATCAGCACTGAATTCTTATTGCTTTTGAAGATAATTATTTGGACAGTAATACCAGTAATTATATAAATATTGGGTACTCGCAAAAGGGATTTAAAGAATATTCTCCATGTTCATCAGAAGATGGCAAGATATATCCAGTTTTACAACTTTGAGAGACAAAAAGAGTGTGAATGAGTGAAATATTTCCAGAAGCCCAGATATATATGGAAAGGGTATATAACATTCTCCTGCTAAGTCCCATGGTGTTTCTGACTATAGAAGCAGATCGAGGTAGTTTTAATATCTGAATAAAAAGTCTAAAGCAGAAGCCAGGGTTATCTTTAACAACCAATTCTAGAGAGAGAAAACCTTTCAATTACTTTTATTCTTTTCCTATAGAAGAAACCATTCCTAATTTCAACAATGATGTTACTCATATACATTATTGTATATGTTTTCCTCTTCATGACCTGTTTTCTTTGTTACCTTCTGGTAGGAGGCTTCATGATACCCGAAGCAGAACATCCAGATTCAGCCAATTTTGTTTCATATAGCATCTATCTATCTATCTATCTATCTATCTATCTATCTATCTATCTATCTATCTATCTATCTATCTATCTATCTATCTATCTATCTATCTATCTATCTATCTATCTATCTATCTATCTATCTATCTAGAATGTGTATATGTGTGTTATATATGTGTATAGGTCAGTGGTTCTCAACCTATGGGTCGTGACCCCATTTGGGGTCGATCGACCATTTCACGGGGATCGCCAAGCAAGGCTGTCAGCCATTTTTCCCCCCTTTTCCGGCAGGTGCCTTACCTCCCTTGGGCTGGGCCAGCTGGTGGTCGGCCTGCTCCGTCTCTGCCGCTTGCCAGCTACGCCTCGGCCGGCGCAGGGGGCAGAACCACCCATGCGCGGTGCTCCCGGGCGGGGAACGTCCTCGACTTACGACCGATTGGGTAGTCCTCGACTTACGACCGGTTTAGTCCTCGACTTACGACCGGTTTAGTCCTCGACTTATGACCGGTTGGGGGTCGCGGCATTAAAAAGGTTGAGAACCACTGGTATAGGTAGATACTGTATATACTTTCTTTTGAGAGCAGGCAACAGAATTCAGTGTGCTCATAGTAAAAATGACAATAAATGTTATCTTCTTATCTTATTATTAGAAGCCTGTTCTGAGATATTGTAGAAGCCTGTTCTGAGGCTTCTGGTTACCAGATATGTCCTTCTATAAAACAGAATTTCCATTTAATCTGATGTTATCTACATCTAACTCTTTTCCTATTACTAGGAATAGCACCACCATTCTTAGCAACTACAGTATATCACTTATTTGAAACTAGTCTTCAAACTATGACTATTGTGTACACTGATAGTTGTGAGAGAACTGAGATTTGCTCAGTGATGTACAGAGACTAATTTAAAGTAACAATAAAGGAGAATACTCGTAGCTCTGGATTAAAATGAGGGGTTCTGGGCATAGCTTCTGGAAGACTGTGCAGACATTTATATGGGATGGTCTGCAGATTCTTGTCCTGGGTAGGAGGTGAGCTAGAAGATATTCAGGTTTTTTTCAACCTTATGATTCTATAATTGTTTGCTTTACTTTAAACTGAGGGGTCGTTGTTCTCTGAGCTTGGCTGTTTTCTTGGTGACATTTCGTTACCCAAACTAGGTAACAGCATCAGTGTTGTTATGGGGTTTGCTTTCAATTTATATTCTAGTGGCTTGCCCTGTCAGTGTTAATGGGAGTGGTCTTGATGGTTTCTTTTTGGTTGGGCTGTTCACTGTTAGCTTGTTTGGCAGTTCTTTGATTGGGGCATTGTTCACTTCTTGATTGTCATCTACAACATACAATGTAAACACTGCAACGACCACTATGTAGGACAAACATGCACAAGACTAGCAGAACACATCCATAAACACCAAATAGCCATCAGAAGACACGATGAAAACTCTTTAATTTCACAACATATGGACACACTTAACCATAGTTTCAGTTGGGAAAGTGTGACCATCCTAGATCAAGCCAACTCCAAAAATGCTAGAGGATTCCTGGAAGCCTGGCACTCTGACAATTGACCATTAATACACACATAGACATAAACAACATCTACAAACTGTGCAAAAGAGATGATCAACAAGCCAAAAAGGGAGCAAAAACACTAAAAAAAACCCTCCCCATCAGCAATCCAGATGAGCACAGATTAACACCAACCTTAACGTCAGATCAACAATCAAGAAGGATGAGGGGGCACATGATAGCAGTGTTCCAATATCTCAGGGGCTGCCACAAAGAAGAGGGAGTCAAGCTATTTTCCAAGGTGCCTGAAGGCAGGACAAGAAGCAACGGGTGGAAACTAATCAAGGAGAGAAGCAACCTAGAACTAAGGAGAAACTTCCTGACAGTTAGAACAATTAACCAGTGCAACAACTTGCTTCCAGAAGCGGTGAATGCTCCAACACTGGAAGTTTTTAAGAAGAGACTGGACAGCCATTTGTCTGAAATGGTATAGGGTTTCCTGCCTGAGCAGGGGGTTGGACTAGATGACCTCTAAGATCCCTTCCAACATTATTATTATTATTATTATTATTATTATTATTATTATTATTATTATTATTATTATTATTATTAGTGAACAATACCCCAATTAAGGAACTGTCAAACAAGCTAACCGTAAAAACATAACCCAAAAACCCACCAAGACCACTCCCACAAACACTTGACAGGGCTAAGCATATGAATTGAGAGCAAACCCCATTCCATAACATTACTGATATTACCTAGTTTGGTATTGAAATTTCTGCAAGAGTGCAGAGAGCACGAAGGACCCCTCAATTTAAAATAAAGCAAACAATTATAGAATCATATGGTTGGAAGAGATTTGACTATCTTCTCATTCGAGGGCAAGAATCCATCCCATATAAATGTCTGTACAATCTTTGTTTGAAACCTTCCAATGATGAAGCACTTATAACTACAAGAGGCAGGTTGTTTTACTGTCTAATAGTTCTGAATGCTCCAACACTGGAAGTTTTTAAGAAGAGACTGGACAGCCATTTGTCTGAAATGGTGTAGGGCAGGGGTAGGCAACCTCGGCTCTTTTATGACTCATGGACTTCAACTCCCAGAATTCCTGAGTCAGCACAGCTGACTCAGGAATTCTGGGAGTTGAAGTCCATGAGTCATAAAAGAGCCGAGGTTGCCTACCCCTGGTGTAGGGTTTCCTGCCTGAGCAGGGGGTTGGACTCGATGACCTCCAAGGTCCCTTCCAACTTTATTATTATTATTATTATTATTATTATTATTATTATTATTATTATTATTATTATTGTTGTTGTTGTTGTTGTTGTTGTTGTTGTTGTTGTTATTTTTACTTCAAGTTTGCATCTCTCTCTATAAATCCCAAAGGTCCTTTTCAAAAGGCAACTGGACTTACTTGGTTTTTTCCCTTGAAATCGTTTTGCTTCTCATCCAAGAAGCTTCTTCAGTTCTTCTTGGATGAGAAGCAAAACATTTTCAAGGGAAAAAAAATAAGAAAGTCCAGTTGCCTTTTGAAAAGCACCTTTGGGACAACCATGACCTGGATGATTTGAGTATCTTCATAGACACTTTCTCTGTAAAGCTTCCTCCCATTGGTAGTTGTCTATCTTCAGGAACTACAAAGAATAAATCTATACCCTCTTTCCTATTATTGCTCTTCAGATATTGGAAAACTACTATCATGTCTCTCCCCCCACCCAGCCTTTTATCCTTTAGATCAGACATGTCAAACACAAGGCCCGGGGGCCGGATGTGGCCCGTGAAGTGGTTTCATGTGGCCCGCGAAGCCATCCTGGAAACAGTGAGGGAACGGCCCCCGCTGCCTTGGCCCTGGCCCAGGCCAGCCGGAAGCCAATGTACAATTTTGTGGTAGCCATCTTGACACTTACCCCGGTGGACCATGCCTTGGCACTTGCCCCGGTCCCACCCCCTTCTGCCAGAGACCCTCAGATCTGTCCCACTCCTGCCCAGGCCCCCACAGGCACCCTTGACGCGAATGATACGGATGCCCATTTAACACCCGGTCGGCGACGAGGCAACACCTCAGCGAGTGGAACTGACGAGTATACGATAGCAACTAGATTGCGCCAGAGAAGAGGGAGGGGTCTACTATCGGCTGATTTGATGGGGGAACAGGGGACAGCGAGCGGGGAATGTTTACCACCGCAGCGGAGGAACCCCCTGGGGAGGGAGGATAAGGACAAGGGATTTGAAGGGAACGGACAAAATATTGACCAGCAGCGGATGGGGCGGCAAGGTCCCGTCCCTGACACGGCACGAAGGAACAGCCCTCAGGAACAAAGTGAGAGGGATGTCAGAACGGATGATAAACAAACTGGGATAACATGTATGAAAGGGGATAGGAAGGTAGATATTATAAAACAAGGTGGGACACCTAGATTACAACCACTAAGGGGGAGGAGGATCGATCACAACTCAGTTGAAGCACGCAATGGGGCCAGAAGAAAATTGAACGATCCATGCCCCACACCTAGTAAAGAAAGTTGTGTGCATAGATGTGGGGGAATGGAGATAATTGCCATCAGTGGGGGAGTTGAGGGGATCCTTCCCAGCCCCAGAGTTAATGATAGAGGCATACGTGGGGGAGTATGGAGAGGAGATGGGAAGGAGCCACACGCTGACAGAAGAGATGCACTCGGAATGCAAAAGCACGGCCAGCTGGGACCGGTTACACAATCTCGAAGCCAGATGCAGGCAATTAGAGATTGTATGTAAGCTTCTCCCAGAGACTGCCTTTTTTAAACCCTGACGATGTTGGGAGCACCCGACGAAAGCTAGGTTTGATTTATTAAATATTTCCTATTTATTCTCTTGGTGATCATTATTTATTGGTTTCTATAATATGGACATACCCAAGAGTCGGATTTTTACTCTTATAACTGGTCATACACACACACACACACACACACACACACACACACGTATATATGTATATATGTATTCTTCCTTTTTAGTATTTTTTAGTGCAGTAGGTCTAATCAAGAGTATATATAAATAAGTATAAATAAAATCAGTTTGATCTAGCGGTTAAGGCACCAGGCTAGAAAGCAGGAGACCGTGAGTTCAAGTCCTGCCTTAGCTATGAAAGTCAGCTGGGTGACCTTGGGTCAGTCACTCTCTCTCAACCCAACTCACCTCACAGGGTTTTTGCTGTGTGGAAAATAAGAGCAGGAAGGTGTGTTGGATATGTTTTCCACCTTGAGGTATTTGTAAAAATAATAAAGGCAGGATACAAATAAATTAAACAGTTGGCCCCAGCATTAGAGGATCAAGCCGTTTTGCAAAGAAACACAGCAGTTCAACTTCCGGTAGTTCTGCGGTTGACAGCATCTCTTTATTTTTCTTGCCATCAGGACTGGTGTCTTTTTCCAGGTTTGTGTGGATGCTTCATCAGCTGCTCCCAACTGTGTCTGCATGCAGGGACACAGAACCACATTAGGCGTCACTTTGTACATGCATGACCAGCCACAACTCCAGCTGAGGGAGGGATTAAGAGTGGGGCCTATAAGATTAGTCAGATCTAAAGCCTCACATCTGAGAGCCTTCCACATATATATTGCCCACATTTCTACAATTTCTCAGAAGAGTTAATCTGTTGGGGAAGGCGTTTAACAAATGAAAAAAAAATATCACATGGGAAGGTAGTGAATACCAGTATTCTCATTATAATTGATTCTAAAAATAAGTCTGCATACATTGTTTAAAAAAAGTGACTGGCTGGCTGAGCTGTATTTCTTTGAAGCTATTTAATCCAGCTCATTAATCTTAATCCTTATATTATGTCAGGTGACTGGCTCCTTCTGAGACTTCAACCGACCTTGCTCTTTTGCCCACCATGGCTACATTTTTAAGGAATTGTGAAGGGAGATTGCTACAAACAGGATTACTGAACTCTCGTGAATGTCAGCAAAGCTTGTGTAAATGCACCCTCATACGCTGTAGTGAAAATGTACTGAAGTTCATCTTTGGTTGATTAGACATAGGGTTACATTCCTTTGGGGAATATTTCTGACAGCTGGGTTACTACTGCTTGCCTGAAGACAGTGGAAGTCCATGTTGAATTGCTCCATGAATATAGCATACAACATTGTTTGGTCCCTGGTTTTTTAGTTTTTAGTAAAAAAAAAAATGCATGCAAAATTCTACAATCAGCATTAGTTCAATGGAGCTAAGTCAGTGATGGCGAACCTTTTAGAGACCGAGTGCCCAAAAACTGGCCCCGCCCCTACTCCACCCCTCTGCCCGACCCTGCTTTCCCCCCATCCCCCACCCTGCCTGCCCACAGGATCACTCACCATCTCCAGGGCCCGCCGCAGATCACCCAGGCAGCCCAGCAGCGCTATGGGGCCACATCTTCTGCCCACACCCTGCAGCATCAGCTGCATGATGGGGTGTGAGGGCAGAGTCTTGTCTACGCTGCCTGGCTGCCATGTCCTTGGCTGCGCTGCTCCGTGTGGGCCACACTCGAGGGCGAGTCTCCTTCAGGGGGGCTGCTGGAGAGGAGGGGGTCGCGGGGGGAGGCAAGGCTGGGGCAACGGCATGTGTGCCCACAGAGAGGGTTCCAAGTGCCACCTCTGGCACCCGTGCCTTAGGTTCGCCATCACTGAGCTAAGTTATGCATTTGATAGCACCAAGCAATGGACCCAGAAAGCTGGCCGAATGGTCCATTGTTTTCCACTTTGCATCATGCAGAAGCAGAAAGCGTGTAGAACTTCACTCCCATGGAAATGCAGAAACTGGGGGAAGAACATCTTTAAAAACAGAACAGAATGGGAGATCATTTATATATTGTACATCATATCAAGGTGTTAAGTTCTGTCAATACGTCTTATCACTACTGTATGTTTTGCAAAATCCTTTTTGTAGTCACAAAGGAAATATCAATTGTCTGGTTCCTAAATGACTCTCACTTAAATAAACACAGTTTTGAAAATATTGAAGAAATGTAGAATTTTAAATGATGCCAACTGGAAATTTGTTTACAGAAGAAAAAGCTTCCATTTTCTTGTGTCTATCAGTTCCTCTTCAGATATTTAAAATGAATTCTGTGAATGCAATAATGAATAGTGAAACACATGTGTTTATGCATTTAGGTAATTTTGCTTCTAACATTTTCTGCAATGGAAATATTAATAATATTGTCTGATCTATTGTTGAAATATTTAATTGCCTGATCTATTGTTAACATGTAAAGTGGATTCAGTGCTCAAATGGAAAGAACCATTAACCAAAATGTACATGCACAAGAAGAGATATTAACATATCTGGAAAATTCCAAACATAATATATATATGCAACAATGAAAATTATAGGGGGGAAAATCAGCCCATTGATGATTGAGCAAAATGCTCTCCAAATGGCATAGGCCATAGTAGAGAACTTGTCATCCCTAGCTATATACAACAGTATCTGGAAGACCAGTTGTGGTTTAAGCAAAGAATGCTAGATCACAGAATTTCAAAACACCGCTGACTTATGGAAGAGAAATGTTCAAACGCTAAAATCCCCGAGCTCTTAAAATAATGTATGTATGGCCTTCATGTGGATAGAATTGTAAGGCATTTTACAATTGTAAAATTGTCAATTTGTCCAAGCAGAGTGGAAACGTGGAGTAACTGAAATCCATAAGAAACCAGCTAGAGACTCTGTTCTATAAACAGTCGGGAAGGAAGATAGCCAGCATAAAAATGGAAGGTGTGTGTGTGGGGGGATTCAGAGCCATATAAATAAGTTCCTGAGTTCTTGAATATTTATGGAAAGAAATATATGATACAGGCTACATCAAGGGTAATTATTCATGTTCAGCCAAACTAGTGAAGGGCACTTGATTGCTCTAGGTAAACTAGTCAGGAAAAATCTGCTATCTTAGAGCCAAGGCAGGTGAATCTTCTAGTGAAGCAACTGAGCTGAGAGATTGCTGAATGGAGAAAGGTGCCAGCTGTCCTTTGGGCAGCCCTCAAGACTGTGGCAGGGTAAGTGGGAACAGGTTAGCTGCTTTTTCCAAGATTTTTTGGAATCCAGATGGATCTAGTTACCTCATAGGGCAGATCATCCTATTCAGCCCATTAGTACAGTCTTAACCAGACAGTGAACTCTCCACGACAGTGAGAAAATAAGGAATGGCTGCTGGAATTGGGTATGTCTAGTTTAATGAAGAGAAGGACTAGGGGGTGACATGATACCAGTGTTCCAATATCTCAGGGGCTGCCACAAAGAAGAGGGAGTCAAGCTATTCTCCAAGGCACCTGAAGGCAGGACAAGAAGCAACGGGTGGAAACTGATCAAGGAGAGAAGCAACCTAGAACTAAGGAGCAATTTCCTGACAGTTAGAACAATTAACCAATGGAACAACCTGCCTCCAGAAGCTGTGAATGCTCCAACACTGGAAGTTTTTAAGAAGAGACTGGACAGCCATTTGTCTGAAATGGTATAGGGTTTCTTGCCTGAGCAGGAGGTTGGACTAGATGACCTCTAAGGTCCCTTCCAACTTTATTATTATTATTATTATTATTATTATTATTGTTGTTGTTGTTGTTGTTGTTGTTGTTGTTGTTGTTGTTGTTGTTGTTGTTAAAACCAGAGCCATCCACATTTAGATTTAGATTTAGATTTTATTAGATTTATACCCCGCCCTTCTCCTGGCGGACCCAGGGCGGCTTACAGCAAGCTAAAAACAGATAAAGACCTTACAAACACCATTTTAAAATACAATTAAAAGAAATATTAATTTTGCCGTTTCATTTAAAATTTTGTGAACACCCAATATAAAATCAAATTAAAATCCAATNTAGTTCGTTCCATAGGGAGGGGGCTCCAACAGAGAAGGCCCTCCCCCTGGGGGTCGCCAGCCGGCACTGTCTGGCTGACGGCACCCTGAGGAGACCCTCTCTGTGGGAGCGTACCGGCCGATGAGAGGCAATCTGTGGCAGAAGGCGGTCTCGGAGATAGATAGATGTTCAAAAGAACATCTTCCCAATCAGAATAAAATACCAAGTAGAGAGGGTGATCTGCGTCATAAACCAGCTGAGATAAGGCCATGGTTTTTATGACCATTATGAGATTCTGAACACTTCTAGGCAAGCCAGACCCAAACTTGATTAGAAAATCCTTGAGCTCAGTCAGATAGGGGTCTCCAAAATCAAGTCTGAGCCCAGCTCTATATAGATTTCATGAACCAATAGGGCACAACATACTAAGAGAATCCTCCTTATATCTCTGATCCCATGGCCAAAGGACACTCATTCAAACTTGGCCAGCCAAGGCATGCCTGGCTGAGGAATTCTGGGAGTTGAAATCCACAAGTCATAAAAGGGCCAAGTTTGAAGACCCCTGTTCTTATGGATCATCACCACACCGTATCTCTTCCCGTTTCCCACAGTTTGCAAGTACCTAGCCAGGAGAAGCTGAGTTAATGACTACCTAGCTAACCAGGACTCAATTACACAGGGATTTTATGGTGTAATTGATATTTACAAACCAACTTCTCATTCTTCAGAAGCTAAAAGTGCACCAAGAACATATAATTGGCATTTTTTAATTAAAATCAACAGCCAATCAGCCAACGAAGTAAGACACCTGCAGCTTAAATTCTGAGCAAAACATCTGGAACATATTAAATGTTAATTCAGAGTGAATTAAATATCTATAGCCCTGTGATTACCAGGTATAATATATGAGCTAAAAGGGCACATCTTTTATTTGTTGGTCTTGAAGTAGTTGGTGTTTTTCATTGAAGTTTAAGATATTTTGTTTAATTGGGACATATGCTTTTGTAACATTTTATATAATTGCCATTTGGATTTAAAAATAACAAAAAGGGAAGTAAATGCCCAGCAGTAGAATAAAGGAGCCAAGACAAAAACAGTTAACAGTTCTTTCTATCACATAGAAAACATTGTGTGCTTGCCAAGCAAAGAGAGTAATGGAAATAATATATGAATAATGTTCTCAACTGCTGTTTCTCTCTTCTTTCTTTTTTCAAGCAAATGAATTCCCTAGATATGTTATTCATTATAACTAAGCAGGAAAATTGGGGAAATTGCTCTTAAAGGTGGACAAATGCATTACATGGAAATTTATTTGTTGGGTAGACTGTGTTCATATGAAGATCAAAACTCAGAAAACAGGAGGAAGGGATCTGATAAATATACATTCAAAGGCATATATCCTAGGCCTGGGGTAGGCAACTTTGGCTCTTTTATGACTCGTGGACTTCAACTCCCAGAATTCCTGAGCCAGCATGGCTCAGCTTGGAAACCTCTCTCTTTCTCCTCAGCATGGCTGGCTCAGGAATTCTGGAAGTTGAAGTCCACAAGTCATAAAAGAGCCAAGGTTGCCTACCTCTGGCCTTGGCCTATCGTATCTGGGCTGCCAAAGTCCAGAGAAGTATTAGATAGCAGCAAAGAGAAACAGGAAACTCTAACCTTTCACAGACAACTAATGACTGTTCAGATTTTTGCAGCCCAGTTTTAATATGAACACAGGTACTCTTCAACTTAAGAACACAACTGAGCCCAACATTTCTATTGCTGAGACAGTTGTTAAGTGAGTTTTGTCCCATTTTACGGGAATCACTGCAGTTGTTAAGTTAGTTACATGGTTAAGTGTATCTGGCTTCCCCATTGACTTTGCTGGTCAGAAGGTCACAAAATGTGATCACCCAACTCTGAGACACTGCAATCTTCATTAATACATTCCTGTTGTCAAGCATCTGAATTTTGATCACATGACCATGGGGAGGCTGCATGGGTGATAAGTGTGAAAAACGGTCATAAGTCATTTTTTTCAGTGGTGTTGTAACTTCAAATGGTCACTAAAGGAATTAAGTCGAGAACAACCTGTAATGTTCCCCTGTAGGGAAATGTTACTTGTTTGGGGTCCAGTCCAGCTCTTTTAAAACATTCAATAGGAACAGTCAATGAGCGTGCATTGAGGGGCAAAACTCACTTAACAACTGTCTCACTTAGCAACAAAAATTTGGGGCTCAGTTGTGTCCATTAAGTTGAGATTGCAGTAGAAGTTGGGTTGTGCTTCCAGATTTGTTCCTTGACATAGCTACACATGTAGGAGCAATATTATAAGGATTTAGCCATCCCAGATGGGGAGACAGGGAAAGCCTGTAGCTATCGTATTACCTTTTCCCCACCCCCCAAAATGCACAAACTCTATTGTCTATTAGGAGGTCTATTTTTAGTGGACCAAAATCTCTTTGTGAGATCCCAAAGAAAACCAGACTTAGCTGGGGGTACGAGCAGACACTGACCTATTGATTCCACAGTGGTTTAAAGTATTTATCAACATTCCATCCAGACTAAAATGTTAATATGGAGTTTTGTTCAGTCACATGTAACTGTTTATGAAATAGTATATAAGAAAGTTCAGATTAAATAAGGAACCCCGTCTCACTATTAAATCAAAATTGAATTTGGTTTTATCTGGCTTTTTACGAGGCACTGGGTTTTTCCAAGAGCAATTCCAGCACGTTTTACAATTCTATATTATTATCTTTAATGATATACAGATTTTGGTTTGCCTTCTAAGCAATTAAGAGCCATCAAAACGTTTTGAGCTGAATGGGCACAAACTGATTTTTTTTCTCTATTGTCTAACCTATTTTGAGTTCCTCTGCTTTTAATAAATCATAACAGTATTTTCCACTGCAGTACTCTGACAAAATATTATCCTGCCTTGTGCCATACAGTAATAAAACTGGCAGAGGTGGGCATTTAAGGGGAAAAAATCCATTTGGCTTTGCTAGCTCAAGCTTGTTAAGGAATTTATAGGTCACATATAGTTACTTTGGTAGGTATAAAAGTAACCATTGAGGTTTCTTAAGCAAAAGGGAAGTAAGAAGAGCATTTATGTAGTGATCCCAGATTCCATATAAACTATTCCTTGACAAGATGCTGATTTGTCAAAGTTAATTGCCTGCTGAACCTGATTACAGTAAGTCTATTCCCACAAGTCAGGGAAGCAAAAACTACTGTTCCTTTTATTTACGTGAATAGTATTTTTAGCCTTCAATAAAATGGCAATCAATACACTTATCAAAGCAATGATATATTGGAGCAATTCATACTGTTCATAGATTATGTATGTTGGTCTATCAACAGAGGCTCTAGAAACTTAATGGACTGGTGATGCAGTTTTTCTTATAGGCTGAACAAAATTGAACCTGCAAATGTTATTGTATGTTTAAAGCAGGGCTTTTTTTGTCATAGAACGCCCAGAACGGAGTTCCGGCACCTTTTTTGGATGGAACCTTGTAGGGTAGGCAAGGCGGGTTGTATGACAGGTGTGAGTTCTGGCACCTTTTTTTTCCCACAAAAAAAGCACTGGTTTAAAGTCATTTAGAGAGGCATTGTGGCATCTCTATGTAGATCTCAAATAATTCCTGAATGATTAAAAAGAATAAATTGTTAAAACCAAAACCAACAATCTTTTTGTTGGTTCCAGTAACTATTTGTAGACAAGGGAAGTTTAATCAGAGCCTGTCTCAGAGACACAAATTTATCCCGAAGATCAAATGATCCATCCACTTGTCTTTATCTATAATTCCCATTATCCCCAGTTGTGATTATACAGATTAAAATGCAACACTACATAAAGGATGCCTCATTGGCAAAGTTGGGCTTATTCCAAGAAAATGAAAAGGTTCCCTTTTAAACGGAACTGTGGTGATTTGATTTTTTATGTTTAACTGTATTATAAAATGGAGCAGCGTAATATAGTTCTCTTCAAATACCCAACTGTTTTGGACTGCCCATGATTTTCCATATAAATATTTTATGCTGTTGAGTAACATTGAAAATGGATTATCTTTGATGTATCTAATGAGATAATTGCTCAGAAAATGAGACTGAGAAGAATGTGGCCTTCATCCTGACTTTCCTTTTTGCTCTTGAGAGAAGGGAAACAGAACGCCGTTATAATTCTCTTTTTTGACAGAAATGAAGTTTTAAGAAATAGTCCTGCTATTTCACTATTTTCTCTACATAGAAATCTTCCCAAATGTGTCTGGTTCTGCAAGATTACCAGCAAACCGCCTGAAATCAGGCCAATCCATTGCCATAACTAGGAACAGGTGGAAAACTTTTGGAAATTTGGATTTATTCTTGTGACAAAATAGTCTCCTGAATATAAGCAGAATGCTAAAAGAATACTAAACAGCAGAACATCCTGTTCAAAAATATGCTCCTACTAGGGACATCTTGGATGGCGATATCAGTTTATCTCAGCTATCAATACATCCTAAGATTCATAAGAATAGAATAGAATAGAATAGAATAGAATAGAATAGAATAGAATAGAATAGAATAGAATAGAATGTCTTCTAGTCCAGCCCTCTGCTCAAGCAGGAGAACCTATACCATTATACTGGAAATGAAAGTAGATTAAGAAATAATTCTATTCTATTCCATTCCATTCCATTCCATTCTATTCTATTCTATTCTATTCTATTCTATTCTATTCTATTCTATTCTATTCTATTCCATTCTGACTCTTAGGATTTATTGATAGTTCCTACTTATAGTTCAATGAATTTGGGAGATGACTATCTGAGCCAATTTCAAATATCATCTATCCTTTGTAGATTTAAAATCAATTTTGCCTCTTATCACCTTCTCAACACCTTGTTGATTCCTGTCGACTTGGTATAAATTCATCAAGGTCATCTTCCTTACTCTTTACAATTAGTTGTTCTACAATAAATTTGCAGATCAGAAGCTCTTAGGTCTTTGGCTGTTGTAGACTTTTCTAGTTCTGTTTGTTGAGAAAAGCTTGATAGCACTGTTACAGGAAAATAAAGACCAATTTTGGAGTTACAGATCCCTGCCATATGAAGCACAGTTGTTTTCTACATCCTTGCAGTTGTGCCCATGCCACCCCACAAATCTCTCCTTCTGGCCACCGAGGAGTCTCTTGAATTCCCTGTCTTGCCCAAATTGGTTAACAGTGCATCAAAAAAAAATCTGTAGGTACCTGTCTGAGTAATTGGCTCCCCTGCTCAAGTGCTCTATTAGGAATTAAAAAACAGCAATAACCCTTTCAAATGGAATTGCCTTCTTGTAAGTACAATCCACTATTTCATGCCTTGCACTTTGGAGTAAGAAAGAATAAAACTTGAACTTCTTTTTCCTCCCTCTGTCCTTTTTTTCCAAGATTAATCATACCCAGCTCCTTTAATTTTTCTTCATTGGTCTTTAGACCATCTTTATTATCTGCCTTTGAACCTGTCCAGATCCTCTGAATTCTTCTTAAAGAATTGATTACAGAACTTAAGGAGTGGGGGCGGTTTCTGACCAATTTCAAACAGAGTGGAACAATTACTTCCTACTGGGAATTATTTTGATACAACCTAAAATTATATTTGCCCTTTTTGCAGCCACATCACACTGCTGGCTCAGATTCAATTTGCAGACAACTGCAACTATCTTCTATTATATTTTGAAATTCTTTCCTTTTCCTTTTCCTTTTCCTGCAGCCAATATTGAAAGAGCAGAAATGGAGAATTCAGAATATTATAGTTGAAGTAGTCTTCCTGCAGCAACCACTTACTCAGCAACCGTTCAAAATTATGATGGTGCTGAACGAAGAGACTTAAGACCAATCCTTGTAGTTGCAGCCATGTCACAACATTCCCATGATCACATGATCGCAACTTGGATATTTTGCAACTGGCTTGCAATTATGATGGCTGAAATATCCCATGATCATGTGATCACTATTTGTGACCTTCACTGACAACTTCTAATGAGCAAAGTCAATGGGGAAGCCAGCAGGAAGTTGCAAGTGGTGATCACGTAACATGGTGCCTGACAGGATTTATCTAATGAAAACTGCTGCAACTGCCATTGTAAGTCAGCTCAGTCATGTGATATCACACTGTACAGCTATGCCATTTAATGAGGGAAATGCCAGTCTCAATTATCCTTATTAAGCAAGGACTATTTGTATTTAAAAGAGCAAGCTGAAGACTGAAAGCAAGAAACTCAGTTTTACTGTCAATCAGACTTAACCATGAAATTCAGAAGATATGCTATTTAGCTATATTAAATTTGTCTGATTTCCTATCACTATCAACAACTGTAGTTTCTTATGAGCTTTTATTTTATGTTATCATTTTCATAGTCTTCACATGGACAAAATTCACCACTCTTTCACATACTGGTTTGCTCTTGTTTTAGCATATTTTCAATTCTAGATCTTTTTTTTAAATCTCACGACATCTTTATGTATAATTTTTAAAAAAGCCAAAAAAAATACATAATCTTTTTCCAATTGTTTTTTTAAAAACACCCTTTTCCTCCTAATATTCTTTTTCTCAACGCCACCGCATTTTTGCAAAAATAAGAAAAAAAGGGGGGGGGGGAGAAATTCGGCAGAAATGTTCTTGTGACTTGCTGAGAAACGTTTTGCTCAGCTCATTTACGTCACAATAGGAATAGATAATTAAATGAGCTGAGCAAAAAATTTCTCAGCAATTCATAAGAAAATTTCTGTCAAATTTCTTTCCCCCCCTTTTTTTTCTCATTGATTTTGATTTCCAGTAGCAGCAACATATGCTGAGGCAATTATTTGGATCTCTTTCTTTATGGTTTCAATCTTTGTAGGCAAAGACATTTCTTGGAAGGTACAAAGAAATTCTACAATATAAAAAAAAAAGGTCAGAAGGATGAACTGGATTGTGGTTATCTATCTCACCGTGATTTCTTCTGGATTGTTTTGTATATATAGAAATAACCAAGCAAATCTCCTGTGGATTTCAGCCCAGTGGTTCAAAGCAAACTTAACAAAGCAAACTTAACATTGGTTCTCCACTTCATACTAATTCCTAGCCTCCAAATTATGATGTCATAAATTAATGATCTGATAGGCTAGTTTAGCTTTATATTCATTCAGAAGTTCCAGTGTCAACATGAAACCAAAAGAAAATAACCTCAAATCACTACACATCTCTATTTTAACATTTTGTGAAAAGCCATTAAAAGATTTATGTTGCTTGTCTCAAATCCAATCTAAACAAAATTTATCCTTGACAATTTTTTTTCCTTTATTTAGCTATTCTTTGGAGAAATTGCAATGGCTGCTAAACTAACAGAAACTTTATTGGGGGAGTTTGCAATTAAACCATTTACTATTAATATGTAAATAGCAAAGAGATGTAGTGTTATCAATTATACAGCTCCTCTGCGAATAAGAATATTCACAGCAAAAAATAATGTGGTTTTTTTAAAAAAATAAATTCATTTTTGCCTATTCAGATTTTTTTGTGGCTTAACTTAATTGTAGGTCTTTTTTGTGTTTGTGTCTGTGTATATTAACCGGCTCCTCGCTCTTGCCTAAAATGCAGGCAGCAATAACCCCTCTATCATCTTTAAAGGTACAAAGACCTTTAAAAATATTTAAAGCAAACAAACCATTAGAAATACGAGTGAAAACAACATCTACAGCATGTCTTCCTGAAAAATGTTTTGCAACACAAAGTAACAATACCTGAGCTTTAAAAATTTAAAAAAAAACTAGACCCAACTTATCCAACATTAATCTAACTTTAAAAAAGTATTCTTAAGCTATTAAAACATGCCATTTTACTTTTTTAACGCACTGATTGTCTTGTAAATACAAACTCTGATGGAAAAAAGCTGTAATTAGTTATGAAAATCAGTGTAACCATTCTTAATCCATCAGAATCTTCACAGTGAGAGGTAATATGATTTCTGATGCCATATTTAGGAAACAAACAGCAAGAGTCAATAGCAAACACAGAAGATGAATTATACTTATGCATTAAATCATGACTGCAATTCTTTAATGATCTTTCTATGTTACTTTGAAGGGAGAGCTCTGAAATTTATCTCTGGTGCAGAATGGAGCCATTAAAGTATCTACTGAAATGAGATAGTCATTTATGACAGTCTATGTTGTATTGCATTGATTCTGTATAAGCTATGGTGACTGACAGCAAGTTTCTAATTCAAAATTCTCGGCTGGGTTTGATCTTTAAAAAGTCAAATGGTTAGATCCAGATAATATGAAAGATCATATGAGCCCCTTGGGACACCTGCTCCTTTTAAATAAATATTCTGGACAAGGATGTATGTTGGATTGATGAGATATTCATGATGTTTGGATTTAAATTAGGTGTCATATTGGAGAGATTATGTCCTATTGGGAAGGCTGCAATCTTGAAAGTCAGCTTAGAAATATTTATAATAAATAAAGTCTGCCCTAATGAATGCATTCTTTAAAGGATCTAGCTATCTGTAGTAGGAAAGAAAATATACAAACAACTGGAGCTTTATTTCTGAGCAATGAATGTTGGGTTGAGTGTTTACACTCAACAAAAGACTGTACTGTAATCCTGCTAGATAAGAAAGTTTAGAATCACCAGCATTATATTAACTTTTATAAGAATTGCTGCTGCTGAAATCAGTATGTTGGACAGGTGTGCATTTTTATTTTACCTGTCGAGTTCCAAGTTGTTTAAACTGTATGAAATGTCCAGAAATTGTACTTTCTGCCTGCTTCTTTCATGAATAGCCAAGTAGGATCTACAAACTTTAGAACTGGGTCCTCTTCACGACCTGTTTTCCTTGTTACCTTCTGGGAGGAGGCTCCGTGGTATCCGAAGCAGAACAGCCAAATTCAATGACAGTTTTGTTCCATACAATATTAACCTTGTGAACTCTAAAGCTTCCTCCTTCCATTATGTATTCAAGATGGATAATGATTAATATTTATGTTACTTATATGTAAGGGTGTAGGTTTATACATATGTTGTATATAGTATGTTTAAATATGTGTTATGTATGTGTACACTTTTGGGAGCAAGCAACAAAAATTCATTTTTAGTGGGTGCCAATGTGCCCACAGTAAAAAATGACAATAAAGGTTATCTATCTAATTTCTTTAGATTCTCTCTCAGCCTTTGAGCGTCTGTATGCCACTTTTCTGTTGCTTTAGAATTATGATTAATTCAACCCGAAGTATAATTTTGTGGCTATTGGGCACCTACGCATCTTTTATTTAAAAAAAAGGTGGATACGTGATGTTCAAAATGAAATACCGTGTTGATGCATATAAAGTGGACATGTTTCCTTTCAACCCTTTTCTCAGCCGGCCCCCAACTGGCTGCCAGCCAACAAGATATCAAGCTGGATGCCTGACACACTCTTGTGATATACAAGCTCAGGCAGAACTCTTAAAAGAGTGGCTTTTAGCAATACCATTAAGATGGCAACAGTTAAAGGTAGTCACAGGTTTTGGCACAGTTGAGACTAGGAATCCAGTAAGTAAGTGACAGAGACACGAGACACAAGAAAACAGCCTTGTTACCTTCTGGGAGGAGGCTCCGTTGTATCCGAAGCAGAACATCCAGATTCAGTCACAGTATTAACCTTATGAACTCTAAAGCTTCCTCCTTCCGTTATGTATTCAAGATGGACAGTGAATAATATTTATATGTTACTTATATGTAAGGGTATAGGTCTATACATATGTTGTATATAGTATGTTTTAAATATGTTATGTATGTGTACACTTTGAGAGGAAGCAACTAAATTTCATTTTTAATGTGTGCCAATGTGCCCACAGGAAAAAATGACAATAAAGATTATCAATCTATCTATCTACAGTGAGGTGGAACTCAGAGTCCTAGGCAAGCATAGACAGATAAACCCAACAGAGCTGAGGTTTAAAATGTTGTTGTTTGCATCTGTTCCCAGGGAGGGAGGGAGGCCAATAAATCCACCATGCTGTGGTGCCTCCACTCAACAGTCCATCTGCAGCAGTTTACTCCTCAGCATCGTCTATTCTGTTGGCTTGTTTCTTGGTTTGTCTCTTTGATCTATGGAGTCCTGATCTCTGCTGCTGAATCTTTATCTCCTATGCTTCGGGCAGGTTGGTTGAACTTCTGAGAGACTGTCGGGGAATGTGGGCAAGATGTCCTGGAGACTTTTTGGAGCAGTTCAACTAGAGTGGTGTTAGTGGCCCCATCACTACTGGAAACAGCCCCATTAAGACAATTGTCATTGCCCCTGGCTCGCCCTCCTCCTCAGACATATCCATAACAAACTTTTTTGAAGAAAAACTAATTCACGGAGTAATTTTATTTTGCATAATGTGTTGGTATTTATAAATATTAAGTTGATCTATAAACCAGGGGCTGTAATCTAAGAGAAGGACCAGGGAAATGAATGCTGTGCGCTTTTATAATCATACACACAAAGATATTCAAAGGCTTGATGGACACTCATTACCTGTCAATTAATAAGAGTCTGAAAAAAAATTCTCTTTCTCTATTTGAAAAAGCATTTTATCATTTGGCAGATCAAATACAGACTGCAAACACTACATTTCCCATTTTTCTTATTTATAAATTTATACAAGTGTTAAAATAATTGTGTAAAATAATATGTACATAAAATCATTGCTGTGCGGTGTACTTGAACTTGTTACAAATTACATCTGTGTGTGTGTGTTTCATACTGTATACGTTTTCTTTGATGCAGCTTCATAGAAGAAATTTATATCTGTTTTCACATTTGGAAGTTTTTTTTCTGCAATGGATAAGTATTAATTAATTTTTACACACGATTTCATATTTGGTTTATATGGAACCTATGAAATGACTCTTATGTCAGCTTAGTCCTAAATAAATTCTGATTATTGATAGAAACTGAATGTTGCCTTTCAACTTACGTAGATGGCTCGGAGTGATGGATATTGCAGTCCAATATCTCTGGAGAATACTAAATGCGAAACAATTAGAAGCAAAAGAAGCTTTCTGGCAAATGTGAGCATTTTTAAAAACATTTTAGTATTTCGCAATTCAGTTCCAAAGAAACTCCAGTAGGAATATATGAATTGGTTAAACCATATCAACCATATTATTTGAAGTTAAATCGATTCCTAAGGGAGAATATCCCAAACCGCTAGTGGAATCCAGCCAATTCGTGATGAGCCACCGCATCCTTGTCTTTAAACAGGATTCATTAGCCAAGTAGATAATGAATAATGAATTTCTCATCCTTCATTCCGCCTCCTCCACTCACCCAGTCATTACAGAGTAGCCCTAATGTTCAAAGAGATTGCAAAAGCAGCATTATATTTCATTGCCTTTGCTAATTAAGCATTACATTTCCCCAGAAATTTGTCACATATAGAGGTTATTTCGTACCTGTTTTGAGTTTTTATTTAACTGGAGTCCATTTTATGCAAATTGGATATCCACGGGGGTACCCAAGTGTGGCAGGATTCAAATTTAGCACTCTTTCTGTTGAGATCAGCACAGAAACTGGCCAGTGTAGAGTCATTATGTTTAGCTTGAAAAGTACTTGGAAGTCCCTCCTTCTATCTATTAGAGATAACAACATCAAAATGATTTTTAACACAGCAACATCTGTATGTAATGATTTTCCTGGATTATGTCTGGAATATCAATTCACTAAGACAGTGGCAGTCAGAACTTTTCAGAACACCCATCAATATAGTCTTTAATCAGCAAACATCAGTTGATGGAAGAGACTGAAGGCTAGCCATGACTAACTTTAGGAGGCAGTGCTTATATAGTTTATATTTTATAAACTACATATATATATATATATATATAGTTTTATCATAGAGAATAAAATACAAAATAAAACAAACAAGCAAAATGAAACAAAGCAAAAGCATACATTTAACCCTAACAACAACAACAAAAGAAAAAAAAGTGTACAAAAAAAGACGAAAGTGGTCAATTAAATTTAATATTTAACATGTAGGATCCACCCTGGCTGGGTGCTGAAAGAAAAGAAAAAGCAGTAAATTCTTCTCCCCTTTTACATACAGTATGCTACCCATTAACTGCAGGTATGGTTTTGTTTAGTGAACTTTCTAAACTTGGAAGGATATTGGCTCCATTCAAGTGATTTCCCCCCCCCTTCACAGTTTATGAGACTTCTTTGTTACTATTTCAAAACTTTACCCTAGAGTCACTCCTAACAGGTGACAGACAAATGAAGCCAACCCAACTCCCAAATGAAAATTGATCAAATTGTGAGAATGGAGAGGGAAATATGCTTTTTCCTGGTCGTCTTTAATTTCAAGTTTTTCATGCTGTACACTTAGTGATCTTAATGCAGAGAGAAGTAAATTTATTGTAAGAAAAGAATAATGAGACAATCTAATGACAAGATTTCATTAGAATCTACAACTCTTCAAAATCATTTATCTCAGAGGCAGCTGGTTTCTGGCTATCAGAAAACTTGAAGAAACTGTCTAGCATAGAATATACTTACAACTAAAACAAGGTACATTCTGGGAAACAGAGCAGAATTACATTGTACTGTTTTGTGATGACAGATGACAAGAGAGCTCCTATTTTATATTTAATGTATATTAAATATATAAATATATAAAGTCAAGGAAGGCATTGAAGAAAGTATTAAATATTTAAAGGCATTAAGAATAAAGATTCTTCCATCTTGCTCCTGGCCTGGGTGAGGAGTAGGGTTGTTATGCATATGCCAACAATCCCTAGGAGTTGAAGTCAACTTGAAGGAGGCAAGAGCATGTAGCCTCAGAGTGAGACAGTAAAATAAGTTGGTCAGGGAGGAAAAAAAATGATGTTTATTTGTCCATCGTAATCACATATAATCACATTGCACCTTTATAGAACATAAGAAAAGATAAGATAACCTTTATTGTCATTTTTATACTGTGAGCACAATGGCACACATCAAAAATGAAATTTAGTTGCCCACTCTCAAAGTGAAACACATACATGACACACACCTAAACATACTATGAACAACATATGTATAGACCCACATCCCTACATATATGTAGCAAATAAATATTAAATATTGTCCATCTTGAATATATAACGGAAGGAGGAAGCTTGAGAGTTCACAAGGTTAATGCTGTATGGAATGAAACTCTGGCTGAATCTGGATGTTCTGCTTTGGATACCACGAAGCCTCCTCCCAGAAGGTAACAAGGAAAACAGGTCGTGAAGAGGATGTGTAGTGTCCCAGATAATCTTACGGACCCTGCTCAAGCAACGCTTCTGTGCTATGCCCTGGATGGGAGGGAGGGAACTGCCAATGATCTTTTCAGCCATTCTCACCACTCTCTGCACCGCCTTGTTAAAAACTCTTAAACTTTGGGTTCTCTTCTTCAGGTAAAATCTGTCCATCTTACTTGGTCTGACTAAAATAGGATGAAGGTGCCCTTTCCTTAGAGAGATTAGGTTGGCATTCTTAGTGACAACCTTTTCATTTTGGAACAGCATACCCCACGGGATCAAGCTGGCCTTCACATTTTTAAACTTCAGGAAATAGGTTAAAAACTTTTTCTATAAGATTTTTGGGAAGGGAGTTTAAACTAAAGATAGCCACAGATTTCTTTGAGGATGAAGGCATGTAAAATGTGTGCATATGTATGTGTGAATATGTATATGTGGCTGTGCATGGGCACACATACACGAGACTCCAGCATTATTCAATGATAATAGATCGCATACAGTATTTGTCTGGAAGCATCCTCAAGCCTTGAGCATTTGCAAACAAAACATTTGCAAAAGCATCCTGTATGTTTTTCAGTAGGTAAATGCTTTTGCATGTTCAGTGGCACGCAACAACTAACTCTGAATGTTTTCTACTTTGCAAATCTAGTCAGAGAACTCCAACTTAAGTGTCATTTCCCTACCGCACCTGAATCTGTGCTAATAAAGAGTTTCATATATAATTTTATATTTTCTGTGACTCCTACAATAAATAAACAGGAACAAGATTTCTGAGGAAATAATGCAATGAAGGCGGGGGAGTCGCATACATTCTATCACTATGTATGACTGACAACCAAAGGCATTCATTTGGAAGATTTTCATATTAACCGAGCAATAGCAAAAATATAAAATGACTCTGCTTGGGAACATTGCCAGATTGCCAAGTACTTTGAGTTGACACATGTAATTCCCCTGGGAGTGAGCTTAATAGAAGAATGGATTGAAATTGGGCCCTCTATTAGAAGGGAAATCAGTCAAAGACTATAAAACTAAAACCAGCCAATTTAAAACTGCAAGCTGATTTCAGATACTTGTTGGGTACTTTTATCATTATCAACCTTCAACTGTTCCATTCAGTATGTCTGGCGCATTAAAGAGATTCATGGACAAAGCATTACAGCCTTGACACAGTATAAAAATAAAACATCCCTAGTTGAAGTCAGTGTGTTTCGTGGATACGCCGGTAATAGTTATCTTGCAGAAATTCTATGTGGTTGTTCTGTTCCACTGTTTTTATTTCTCAGTTCAATCTACAGCTGTAGATTTCCTGGTGGTCTCCTATTTAAGCTCTAACTAGAACTGTCCAATTTCCAGCCTTGCTTAGCTCTCCTGTGATCCAGCAAGCTTGTTTTTAATACTGCTACCTGCTGCGACTAAATTTAACATAGTCTCACCCATTCAAGGTCTCAGTAAGAAGGTAAAAGAGGCTTCGTTAAGAGTCAGGTACAAAGAATGTAGAATTAAACTGCAAAGCAAATGAACTTCCCAGATAGGAACCTTCACAGTACTTTACAAGCATTTGCTACAATAGCTTTTTTTTTTTGGTTGCTGGTCTACCATGGTCATTATCCTTTCCATGGTAGAGACAATGGCTGTCTTTATTCCAAAATAGGATAAAGCAACAGCAATTGCTACCTACATCCTTCTGCACCTGCTGAAAAGCTGTTCTGTTTCTCTGCTGCAGAAGCAAAAGGAAGGAGAGAGAGAGAGAGAGAGAGAGAGAGAGAGAGAGAGAGAGAGAGAGAGAGAGAGAGAGAGAGAGAGAGAGAGAGAGAGAGAGAGAAAGATTCACCTCCATCAGCAAAGCTTTGCGGGAGGGCTTTTGATCCAGATTTGGTTGCCCAGCCCTTTTCTAATGCTGGGAAGGGACCTTGGAGGTCTTCTAGTCCAGCCTCCTGCTCAAGCAGGAAACCCTACACCAGGGGTCTTCAAAATTGGCCCTTTTATGATTTGTGGACTTCAACTCCCAGAATTCCTCAGCCAGGCACACTGGCTGAGGAATTCTGGGAGGTGAGGTCCACAAGTCATAAAAGGGCCAAGTTTGAAGACCCCTGCCCTACATCATTTCAGACAAATGGTTGCCCAATCTCTTCTTAAAAACCTCCAGTTTTGGAGCACCCACAACTTCTGGAGGCAAGTCATTCCACTGATTAATTGTTCTAAACCTTCTATTCCACAAAAAGGCTGCACCTGCTCAACCAGCCTAGTATATGGCTCTATTAATTCAATGCATTGATTTACTTTGGGCAGGGAGTCGCATTCCAGCCACTGTAATTCTACTTAGTAAAAGGTGCATCATCTAGATATGCTTCTGGAAAGAAATACAGGAGTCCTAACTCTGTTTTCCATTCCTTTTGCTCTAAAATAGCATAATGACTCATTGCCATGACTGGTCAAATCACTAGGACTTGGGAGTTGATGAACTTCTCAGAGACAGAATTATTGGGGCAGATGTTGTAGTTAGCCACAGTTATAAGCACAAGGATTATAAAATCAGTGAACATGGTCTCCAGCATTACCACTGCAGGCTGTTAGTTAGGGGAGCAAGTACATGTCAGACAGGTGTTGCCATAGCAATAATGTGACATTATTATAGTAATACATTGATTGCTAATTACATACCTCAAGAATGTCATGGAAGGACATTGAATGTATATATGATCACTGTTTCTCTCCTTCATTCCTGGCTTTAAAAAGTCTATAATCTAGAAATAGGAACAGGTAGATAATAGAGAAAAGTAAGAGAAATGAAAATGAGGTCAGGGATCAACAGGGAAAAATATGCAGTCTTTCAATTATAATATTCATGTATAATTAAAGTGGAATAGAAAAATACTATGAGTGATATGAATGACTGAAGAGGAACTGGAAGAATGTAACAAAGGGGACAATAAGGATGCCTATATGATATTTTCAATGCTCTGTTCAATGAGCACAGAGACTATTGTCACTATTTCACGATAGGTAGGACAAAATAATATAATTGCATGGGTTGATATTACCACCTATGACCCATATTATTTTTAGTCTATTCTTACTTTGCATAGCAATTGTCAAAACTATTTGCTAACTCAGGGGTGTCAAACTGCCGGCCCACGGGCCGGTTTCATCATACCGGAGCCGTGCCCACCCCATTGCCGGCAATGGCAAAAAAGCTCCAATACATTGTGCGACGTCACGTGACGTCGCGAGTTTGACATGTCTGTGCTAACTCAAACCAATGCTCTATCAAACAGCTACTAATATGTTGCTAGAAGTAAATGAATCAATAGTTGAGCAATCCACATTTAAACATCTGTTAACCTCAGAGGAAGCCCACCATGTCCCTATATGATTCACTGGAAGAATTTAGATCCAACTAATCATTTCCCATTATGTAAGGGACATGCTGCATTAAATATCATTAGACCAGTCAGTTGGCCACAAAGCAAAATTACCATAGGGTGACTGACTGTGTTACCTTGTTGTGCTTCTACACCAGGGGTCTACAAACTTAGCAACTTTAAGACCTGTGGACTTCAACTCCCAGAATTCCTCAACCAGCCATGATGACTGAGGAATTCTGGGAGTTGAAGTCCCCAAATCTTAAAAGTGCCCAGTTTGAAGACCCCCGTTCTACACAATCAGTCAGGAATTTCCAGAAGAGGGGCTCATGCAGATACATAGAAGAGTGAGCTCTTCTGCAGATTAAATTTTATGTGGTTTTTCTTTTTCAAAATTTAAGTACCTGAGTACCTGTATTACTTAGCTGCATGCACAATTTTCATAGTATTGTTACTAAAATTAAGAATACTCTGCCATCCAAAAATCACAGGATTAGGCATCTATGAAGATTCTCAGTCATCCAGGTCATAGTTCTTCCTAAAGGTGCTTTTCAAAAGGCCACTGGACTTTCTTGGGTTTTTCCCCCTTGAAAATGTATCCTTCTCATCCAAGAAGCTTCTTCAATTCTAGCCAGAACTGCAGATGCTTCTTGGATGAGAAGCAAAACATTTTTTACAACTGTGGTGGAACTTACAGCAAATTTTTAAGAAAAGGATTATATTTCTCCCACATTTGTTCCTTCTAGGTATTGTGCAAGACCTAGATGTAAAAGAAACAAATTTGATGCTTTATTGTTTAACTGCTGCTCGTTTGTTGATAGCCCAGAATTGGAAGAGTCCAATTTTGCCTACAATGGGAGACTGGAGATTGAAAGTTTCCTATCTTGCTGAAATGGCAAAGATTTCGGCTTTTTTGAAGAGCCACTCGAATGAACAATTTTTATCAATATGGAGAAGATGGGTTGTTTATATTCAGAAGAAACATGGTGTGGTAGAATATAATTTAGGTTTTTAGATTTTTTTGTATTTTAATTGTGGAAGTATAATGTAGTAGAATAGAATTTAGGTTTTTTAGACCTTTCTTTATTATGATTTTGTTTACTTTTTTTTTATTTTTTTCACTTTCTTGTGTATTAAGATATATTGTGGAGTTAGAGATATTAGTATATGTTTACTTTTATATGAATATTATCCTGGGACTTGGTTTGGGAAGTCGGGGGGTGGGGTGGGGGGCTTATAATTCTTATTGTGTTTACTTATGTTTAATTGTTTTTTATTGTAAAACAATAAAACTTTTTTTGGAAAAAAAGAAGCAAAACATTTTCAAAGAAAAAAAAACACCAAGAAAGTCCAGTTGCCTTTTGAAAAGCACCTTTGGGACACAGGATTAGGTGTGACAGAACTTTTTTTTTTTCACCTTTGAGTCAGTTTGATTCCTGGTGACTGCTTGGACAAATCTCTGCAGGGTATTTATTTATTTGGCAAGATTTTTCAGAAATGGTTTGCCCTTGCCTTCTTACTAGAGCTGACAGATAAATGATTGGCTGAAAGTCACTCAGCTGGCTTCATGCCCAAGGCAGGACTAGAACTCACAGTCTCCCAATTTCTAGATATTATTTCAATAATATCGTGAGTAAGATCAGTGTTAAGGTCAAAATGGGAAGCTTTTATAGGTGCTGGTAAAAAGTTAGCTTGCTACCAAATTTGCACAAATCAAGAGGGAAAGCAGTAAGGATTAGTATAAATGAAATCTGTTTTAGTGTCCATGTATATACCAGACTGTTCAGTGTCATGTATATACCAGCCCATTAAGGAGGGCGACACTCTTTTTTTAAAGATGCATTAGAAAAATAAATATACCCATCTCTGTTTCATTTGTAGTTTTTGCTGCTATATGACACTTCTAAATATGTGGTTTTAAACATAAATGTGCTATGACAGTGATGGCGAATCTTTTAGAGACTGAGTGCCCAAACTGCAACCCAAAACCCACTTATGCATTGTCAACTGCCGGGTGGGTGTGGCCCATTGGGTGGGCATGGCCCATTGGGTGGGCATGGCTGCAGTGGTAACGGCAGACTGGGTGGGACTAAAAAGTTCAATCAATCAATTCCAACTTTGCAAGATCTTTTTTTTTTCCTCCAAAAAGTTGAAATTGATTGATTTATTGAACCCTTTTTTTTTTGCACATGGTGGTGGAGGCCTAAAGCGAAAAGGTTTTATAAAACCCAGCTGAAGGCCTAGGACTGGGGCGACGGCACGTATGCCCACAGAGAAGGCTCTGAGTGCCGCCTTTGGCACCCGTGCCATAGGTTCGCCACCACTGTGCTATGAGAAAAACAGGAGAGTGAAGCAGCATATACATTGCTTTGAACTCTTAAACAGAAACAGTGGTACATACATCTAATGAATACATAACATTACAAAACTAATTTCTATTTTAGGCACCTCTGTGTCTCGCCAGCTCTCCATCCATCCATTCACCCACCCACCCACCCACCCACCTATCCATCCATTTCTCCATCCATCTCTCTATCCCTTCGTCCCCATTTTAGGAATTTTAATATAAATTTCATTTCTATAACTTTTTTCACTCATCACCTTTTCTTATTTGTTTCCTTCCTATATTTGGTTTTTGCATGTCAGTGCTCAAATGCTAACTTTCTGCTGTCATCTAGGTTGTCAGGAGTTTTGTAACCCCAGACCACTCCTCTTACTTTCACAGATTGTATTAATGCCCCAATTAGATGACTCAAGATTCCTAGAATTGGCAAAATTCTAGAGGCTCTTGTTTTATGTGTGTGTGTCTCTGTGTGTGTGCATGTGTGTGTGTGGGGAGGGAGAGAGAGAGAGAGAGAGAGAGAGAGAGAGAGAGAGAGAGAGAGAGAGAGAGAGAGAGAGAGAGAGAGAGAGAGAGAGAGAGAGAGAGAGAGAGAGAGAGATCATGACCCACATACAAAAGGAACAGTCTTTCTTATCAGACTGAGCTGTTTGACTCCCTGCTTGACAAAAATCTATTGGGAGTTTAAAATAATTTTAGAGAACCGGGTGATGTAATGGTTAAGATGAGATAGCCCAAGACCTGGGACATGCAAGGTCAAGTCCATTCTCAGCCCGGAAGCTCACTGGGAGCCATTAAATCAGACATTGTTCTTCAAGCTAATCTACCTCGCAGCATTGTTTTTTGGTGAAAAATTGATGGAGAGCATGCTATCTGTATTACCTTGAGTTCCTGGAGGAAAACCAGAATATATATTTGATACATAAATAAATAAAATCTAATAAACCAGAAGCTTTAGGTGCAATGTGATAGCTTGGGTCCAGCTTTAAAACTCCTCAAAGCCTGAAGATGTCTTTAAAACTTGTTCTTCGCTTGTGTGTCCCTAGCTGAATTTAGAAAGGCTCCCCTGTGAGGAGGATGCTGGCCTCAGCAAGCTCTGCATCCATGTTTGTACTGGATTAGACAAACAATCATCAGAACGTTTCAGGAGAGTTAATAGCTTGTAATGTGTTGCCTCAAGCAAAGCTCCCACGCTTGCTGCATTAATTAAAAATAATGAGAACTACACCAGTGAACGGGGCAAATATGTTGAGGCCAAGAAAAGAGCCAATGTTTCTTTCAGGAAGAAAAAGAAATGTTGTCCTGTGTAGTTTACGGACCAGCCACTGAAACCTCGACATTTCTCTTCTGAACCAATCTGTGTACCATTCCTGGATGATGTTGCTTTGCTCAGGTGTTTTCCTCTGTGCATATAAGCAGATGCTGATTATTTCATGTTATTACTGCTGCAGTTACAGTTCAATGACCGTGTTCATAGGATACGCCTCAAGTAATCAGTTGAAGAACAAGGAGCTGCTGCATCTGTGCAACTTGCTCAGTTTGGAGAATATTTTAACTATGAATACTTTTTTTAAAAAAAATAGATGTGCATCTTGTAAAAAACCGAGCCTATTGGGCTTCTTCACGGTTCATTTGCAAACCTAGACATTGCATTATTTCAGGTTAAGTGTAGCATAGCCAATATGTAAAGCCATCAAGATATCAGTGTTTGAGCTTGAACGTATACAGTAGTCATACGGATCTTTGTTCTTCTTTTAAATGTATGGATTTTCTTTTAAAATTCATATTATAACAGTGTTTTGGTAAAAGACATGGTTGAACCTGCATATATAAACTGCATGCATACCCCACTTTCCTGGGTGGGGAGGGGCTAAGATAGCCTTTCTATTTCATGCTCCTGAAATGCAATAATAAAAATAGTCATCTATTACAAGAACAAATTTTGCCTTTAAAATTGCCTTACCTCACAAACATAGAAGAAGGACTAAAATTTCAGCTGATCTTCCTTCAGTTCATTGCTACATCCCCTGGGCCTTTGGTGACCATTAAAAAAAAGAAAGATCTATCTATCTATCATCTATCTCAGGGCTTTTCAACCTTTGTACCTTTTCAACCCATTGTACCACTTTTAGGATATGGCAATATCCAAGTACCACCAGTCGCCTAGCAAGGTGTCAAAAACTTGATGACCCCCCCCCCAAAAGGAAAAAAGTGATAAAGTACAGGTAGTCCTTGACTTACAACAGTTCGCTTAGTGACTGTTCGAAGTTACAATGGCACTGAAAAAAGTGCCCCCAAGCCACAGCCGAGCAAGACACCTGCCTGCCCACCCGGTGACACTCTTCCTCCTGTCCGAGGTTTTCATTGTTGTGAGCATTTCTGTTGAGGATTGGCGGTGGGGGTGGGGTGGGGGGTTGTTTGGTTTTTATTCCCCCCGTCTGCTGGGTGGTTGCAGCAGGTTTTGGTCACTTCACATGACCCTGGGATACTGTGACCATCATAAATATGAATCAGTTGCCAAGCATCTGAATGTAAATCACAAGACCCTGGAGATGCTGCAACATTCCAGCTGATCTGTGCTTCTTCTGGGCTCAGCAGAAGCACCAGGATCAGCGCTGAGCTCCAGCTGGAGCCTGGCGCTGATCCTGGCGCTTCCACTGAGCCCTGACAGCCCCGAAGAAGTGCCGATCAGCTGGAAAGCGGCACTGATCCTGGCGCTTCTGCTGAGCCCTGAAGCCCTGCAGCTCCAGCCATCTCTCGCTCAGGCTTCAGCTCATTCCCCTCCCCCGCTACCACTTTTCTAGGATGGTCGCGTACCACCTGCCAAATGCTAATGTACCACAGGTGGTACCCGTACCACTGGTTGAAAAGCCCTGATCTATCTATCTATCTATCTATCTATCTATCTATCTATCTATCTATCTATCTATCTATCTATCTATCTATCTATCTATCTATCTATCTATATCTCCCTACCCCAATCAGAAACAGTCTGAGAGTCTTGCTTTGGAATTTAGCATTTAAAATTGTTTGAAAATGAACTAAGAAGGCCATCATTTGCATGTGGCATAATATACACTAAAAATTCTAATTAGGAGTGATGTGGGAGCAAACAGAATAAGGAATAGCAATACATATCTTCTTGGTCTATAAAAAAGGGCTCTAAGTAGAACTGAATACTTTAAGACACTTTCTTCTTTTGTCCAGCCTGTGCTTACATAACTGCATTCCATGGCTAACAGATCTATAAAAAGAATGGGGAAGAGGTGCAGGTGAAGAATAAAATCTATGCTCTGCTACTCTCAAGTCTGCATTAAGGATAGATGACCCAAGATACACAGAAAAGATTGGCTCTCCCTAGAATAACACCTTTGCTTGGCTGTTACATGACAAACTGGGGAAAGAGCAAGCACGGCCTCAGAAGGAACACTCACTCCTCCCATGTGAAAAGACATTTTGCTCTCATTGCTCTGTGCTACAAAGAAAGTAGGTTACAAGAGACTTAAGGGTGTGAAGCTGAGCAGTCTCAAAAGCAATTACATGCCAATATGTACAGAGTTCAATGTTGATGCAGCTACTAAGCTGTCTTGATTCTCCCTGATTTCTCTTGACCTTCTCATTTCTTAAAAAGCTAAGGAAAAGTGCCCACTTTTAATGTAAACATCACACACACACACACACACACACACACACAGAGAGAGAGAGAGAGAGAGAGAGAGAAAGAGAGAGAGAGAGAGAAAGAGAGAGAGAGAGAGAGAGAGAGAGAGAGAGAGGTTGATAGTAACTATAGGTAGTCCAAACATTGTCCTATAGACAGGAATGCCAGCTTATGTTTACTAACTTCTGCTCCTTTGAGCAGAATTTAATAGAGACAAGTTTTTATAACATGTGATCTGCATGTCAACCAAGGATGATTTCCATGTTCCTAACCAGAAATAATAAGAAAGGGAAAGGCAGGAGACTCCATTTTTGCCACCAATTTTCCTTACCTGCATTTCCCTGGCTTTGTCATTTTTAAGCAGACTTTGTTGGATTATGCCTCTTGAGGACAGTTAGTTTTTCCTTCAGTGGCCTCTTATCACTTCTCCAATCTTACATGCAGAAGCACTGTGACTTTTATTTTGTTCTACATGGGCATAGTAGGAGTAAACCAAGAGAAGGTGTGGCTGTCTTCACTTGTAAAACCATTTTATAAAAGTTAAGCAGGGCCGCGAGGCTTTCCCCTTGCTACTCAAAGTGAGTATTTGGTATAGGATACCAGTATTTTCTTTCTGGCATTCCTGCCATCTTGTTGGCAGAGCCAGTTTAAGCCATATGCAGCGGCACAGAGCCCAAGCAGGGGGTTCCTCTTCACACATCTTTCTCTCCCTTCTTCTGGTCCACATCCCTGTCCTTCTTGCTGCCACTGACAATCCCTTGCACCAACTCAACTCACGTTCTGCCTGAGCCAACAACTGCACATGTTGCTGTCACTTTCTCTGCCCAGTCGGAAGGCATGAGGTGTGTGTGAGCATGCTGCCATGACTGAAAATAGTGTGTGTGTGTAGGGGGGAGGGAATCCCACTCTGCTCTGGCAGATCTTGTCATTGGACATGAAGGAGGTGTCTTGTGCTGATCTACTGGATTGTGTGTGACTGCCTTGTAACGACAATTTGCTCCAATACATGCCTAGCCATACTGCCTTTACCCCATTGCCCACCCTGGATTCTTCCCTCCCATCTCCCACTATCCAAACTGAGGAGGGACTGCCCCCTTAGTATTCCCAGGAAAAGGCCCTGCTCCTTGCAAGCCAATCAGAGCCCTGCCGTCCTTTATATAATTTAGCTTGAATGTTTTTTTCTGGGATGGAAAAAACAAAGCCTGCAGAACATGGCTTCTAGATTTCCCCCCAATCCAGCAGTGATCATAGGAAATGTCTACATTTAATGAAGCAATGGGGAGTGGGTGGGTGAGTGTTTCTTCTTTCCTCTCGTGTTGCATCTCTGTGTTTGTGTGCACTGGGAAGCACAGGGTGGGCTGTGTATGCTCCACCAGGGTGGAAGAAAAGGGGGCTTGCAACAGAATAGCCAGCAGCATTATGAGACACTGCACAATTGTCATTCTCATAGCTATGCATTATGCTCCAGAGAATTTTTTTCCCTAGATTGTTTCCCCAAAACCTAATCTGGCCGCTTTTTAAAATCTTTCTTTTGCCAGCTGCTTTTAGAATAAATTTGGTCCGGTTCTATGCATTTTATGAAGATCTGTACAGACAGACAGATAGATGGGCAGACTGAATGTTGAGTTTCTATCAACATTCCATTGGGTTGGAAAGGATAAAAATTAATACCCAGCACACAGAAATATAGTTTAGCTATGTATAGAAATTGAATACACACAGGGAAGCATTTAAATATAAAATTGTATATGTATTTTATGTGGCAGAGTCAGGTCACCACACATACTGTACGTACATACATACATACATACATACATACATACATACATACATACATACGAATGAAAATAGAATAGAAAGCCAGAAGCTAGAATAAAGAATGCGGTAATGTTCTAAAATAAAAGCTCTATTGTAGCATTCCATAAATGGATTGGACACTATCACATCTCTTCCACATTAAAGCAGCAGACTGTCAGTTTCTCTTGATTACCACCTGCTGCATCTGTGCTCATTGACACAGTTGTCAGACTATCACTAAAATGTTACTTGGAGCGGAATCAAAGCTGGATTACTTGATGAAAAGAAAATGATGAGTGAGTGGCAGATAAAGAGAGAGGATATGGAGAGAAAATGCAAAATGACCATGGTCTTAACTATGCAACAATCAAAATATGTTGACAGTGGGCTTCTGACTAAACACCAACCATTAAGTAGGCAGTAAAGGGGAAAAAAGGAAGAAAGAAAACCCTCAACATTCAGAACTAAGATAGCCCAAATTTCTGTATCAAGAAAGAGCTGAATTTCACGACTTGTATACTGTATGATATATGATTAAAATTATACATACACATATATACACATTCATTTGGTTAAAAATGCAAGGAGTAAAACCTCAGGCATTAAAAACCTTGTATTTTGTCTTTTCTTTTGCAAGTTTACCGGGTGAGTTCATATATATACTGCTCAAAAAAATAAAGGGAACGCAAACTCCTTCAGTTCCATGTTAAAATGTTCCCTTTATTTTTTTGAGCAGTATATATTTTCAAGGATAACTTGAAACTATGAGCCAGTGTTTGGGACAATGCAACACTATATTGTACTACCTTTCACATTGGTCATGCTAGTGGGACTTACTGGAGTTTAAATTTAGGAACATCTATAAGAGCCAATTTTTTCAACTCACTATAATGGCTAGAAACATAAATATATTTTAAGGAAATCATGTTATGTGTAAAGGAGGCCACATCACGAAATGACACTCTACTAACCAGTTTGGTGCCCTTTAAGTAGCTCTTGATCATTCCTAGCCAGCATCAACATTTGGGGGATTTTTACTTTCAAAGCATTTGGAACAGCAGCAGCCTGGTGGTTGGGAGAAAGAAGAAATTAATTTGGCTTAACTTTATCTAATGTGAACTTTGCTCATCAATACACATGGTTGAAGACTTTTTGGAATCAAAGTTTCTAAGTTCCAGTCCTGAACCAAGGAAGGTCACTTCTTGACCATCTGACCTGATCATTTAACTAGTTAATAATTAAAAACTAATTATTTCAAGGGTGTAACTTGATTTAGGCTCATTAGCTGGGTCACAGCACACAAATATATATACAAAACGGTGTTTTGAATGAATGACATTTATTAGCAGCTGGTTTTAATGGAATATAACCAGCTATGTTAGATACCTTTAAGGGCAGGAAAATATATAACAGAACAGTATTATCTTCATTTTGGTCATAATTTTCAACTTTGGTTTTGTTAGGAACAGATTATCTAAGCCAATGTTTCTCAATCTTGACAATTTTAAGATGTGTAGGCTTCAATTCCCACACTGGGGAACTGTAGGAGTTCACATATCTTAAAGATTGCCAAGATTGAGAAACATTGATCAAAACACAGCCTATTCTGATGTGTATCATTCTAGTAAGAACTGTCAAAACCATGCAACTGTAAGGCTTAAAGTACTGACTGACACCTGAGAAATTAACGCTTTCTTTGAGAAGCTTCTGAAGCAAGCCTTATCCAAGGAAGGACATGCCTGGATCACTCAAGGACCCTTAAACTATACCTGTGTGGCAGGCCAACAGAGCAACTGTTAAGCAATATCCCTCAGTGCTGGGATACAATTTTAGGCCAGGAGCAGAAAACCTTGGCTTAATTGAGCCTTCTGTGGCAGGATTTCAGGAGCAAAATGTAATTACTAGAGCTGGAATGTATACCTGTGTAATCTTATTCTTTCAGCAGCTGAAATCCTTTTTTTTTTCTTTTCAATTTCGGGCCAAAAGAATGATTGATTGTTCTCTCAGAAAGCAGGAGCAAGTGCATGTACAGCACCGGTGTGATAGAAAACTTGATTTTGACCTTGGCCAGGATTCAGCCACAATTAAGCTATTTTCACTCTTGTGACTATCAGTAGGAAATCTTCAGGTAGAGCTAAAAGAATATCAGTGCCCTGCATAGCTTGATATATGCAGGTGTGATATTAAACATTTTATTGTTATCCCTGTATGTAAGCAATTCTTTAATTTAAACAGGTCAGCAGGAAGATTCTCGGACTAGATTTCCGAGATTAGTGAGATTCTCATCCATCAAAAGATATAGGTAGAAGCATTCAAACGTGCAACTTCACCTTGTCCCATCCTCAGCTTTGTGTTGCAATTGGTACAATTCACAATGGACAATATCCCATTCCCTTCCAGGTTCACGAGTTGAGAATATAAACCATAAGATTGGAGAGATCACTTTCATCAGCCCTATGTATTTAGTCACACATTATTTTTCTAATCACTGTTATTTTTATAATTTTTATAAAGATATGTAACAAGATCCGCATCTATTTTGTAAGCTATTAGATATTAATAAAATCTCTCCAAGGATAATTATTTAACGTTCATCCCCTTAATAGTCAGAAATTACTCACTGAGGATTTTTCAAATGCAGATTTCCCTCATCTGATTTATTTATTTTTTCCTTTTCATGTAACTGCCTCCTTTGAATGCAAGCAGATGTCTTTCAGTGCTCCCACTGATTTTGAAAAGTCTTGCAAATACTGTCTTATTAGCTAATTTAATTTCCTGTTAGAATTATGGCACATCACATCTTTGCGATGCCATACCTGAAAGGAAAGTGAAAAGATCCAAACCGTGGGTTTTTTTTTTGTATTTCTTTCATTTTGTTTGTGTGTGTGTTCAAGCACTTTTTATGTGTTTTTTCCTTCTTCTCCTTGACAATGTATGTATTGCCAACTGCACATTCCTGAAAGGATCCTTGGGCTAGGGGCCAGATAAAGTAAGTGGAGATTGGCAGTGAAGGCTGATGCATTTAGATTTGAGAGGCGAATAGGGAAGGAGGCTAAAATGTGCGTTTTACTTCTTGCTGTGCATGCATAGCAAAAGTGCTTTTAGGCATCACTTAGGGAAGTGGGCAGGCAAACTTCCAAGCAAGAGACTGCAGGCTTTCCCCCACTACTGAATCAGGTAATTTCCTCACTAGCTACCTATCCTCAAGTTGGCACAGAAATAAAACAATGTTGGTGTAGCATTTGCAGACCTCACTGTTAATCTTTATCTTAATGTTGCTGCGTCTGAATTACTGCTGAATGATAACCTAATTTGTGAATGTGGCATTCATTATAAGGTGATGGGCTTTCTCCTCTTTTTTTTTGCTGCTGACCCCTTTCAGCCTTTTGTCAAGTAGCGAGGGAACCAATGGTGGGATTCAGCTGGTTTGTACCACTTTGGCAGAACCAGTAGCTAATTTTTTGTTGCCCAGGCCCAGAATGGGCTTCTGGAAGTGGCATCGATACAGAGATCTGGTTGTTCACATATTTGAATCCCACCACTGGAGGAAACCAAAATATACCTATCAGGGCACTGCAATAAGAACAGGAAAATTCTGCCTTCAGAATCCTCTCTGGCTCATCTGCCTTCCTACTGCATCCTTCTGGAGCATCTTCCAAGTTTAAAAGAAACATAAAGGAAGACACCGTGGCAGAAATAAACCGAAAGAGAGGAGAGAGGCAGACCCATAGTTGTACAATTAGCTAGGCTCTGTACAGTGAGGTAACTGAACTGGGTTAGCTGCTGGATGTCAGCCCATGAGGTAGACCAGGTTACAACTAACCTTTATTGAGATACGCTATATTAATAGAACCTTGCAAATCTGTCTGTATTTTATCTTTCCTTTCACTTATACCTCCATTTTGGAGCTAGCCTAAGCTTCTTCCTATTACTATCTCTCTTTCCAGGGTTATGAAATGCTTCTATACTTGTTTCAGTAATGTGTTCGGAATATTCCTTTCAAAGCTATCTCCATGACTCTATACACTGAGTGACCAATTCTCACACTACACAGGGAAAGTAGGAAAATGATTATGAAAATCACAAATACAGGGAAACTGACAAATAAGCAAAATATGTTCAACATTTCCTTATTCTCCAGGTAACAGAATACGAAAAAGCAGAGATATTGTATTTAAAAGTACTGCTTAAACATTCCTCCTCTTCTTCTCCAAATAAATGCAAACATTCCTCCTCTTCTTCTCCAAATAAAATAAACTTGCCTCTTTCTGAAAACACAGAGAGAAATCTCAAAAAATAAAAGGTGAGGTAAAGGTATGAAAGGAACTTACGGAATAAAATACTAATGGAAGGAGCAAACATTGGGAGACAAAAAGCTTCAGTGGAGGCTGGCTATTGATTAAAAGAACGATATATGCTTGCAGTTTCCAACTCTCAAAATACATGTGTGATCATACCCACACCTCTGTCAAGGTCACAGGTGACAAAGCATGTCAGATATTACACAATGTGAGGATGTATGGTGTCAGAATAAGGGGGGGGAATCTTCTTTGTACTAATAGAGCTGATGATTTAAGCCTGTGTCACTGGCAAGGGCAATAACATGAGGACAAAAGAAAAATTTATATTGACAGGACAGGATAAAATGCCATCAACTTTGTGTAGATTCTCAGTAATCACATAGAATGACTTCCAGGATTATATGTTCCCAACAAGATCCAGCAATGGTGCACCCTTCCCTATGTATCCCCCTGCTTCTATTTTTTCTTCTCTTCTCTTTCTTTCCCTTTCCTGGCATTGCTGACTTCTTAATATTGCTGGTTTTCCACCTCAGAAATCTGTTTTCTCAAGAAAATTATGCCCATTTTCAGTGTATTGCGTCTCATGTATGTATGTATGTCTTTTTAGTGGCAATGTTTCTCAGTAATGGGGCATATTTCAATGGTAGGTCATTTATCTAAGAACCCAGATTTAATCCCTGATATTTCCAAGACGGAGAAAAACCTCTGCCAAAAATACAAGAGTTCATGCACCTTCCTGTGTTCCTCAGGCAACATTAAGAACATTAAGAAGCATCAAAATGAATATGGCATGAAAGGAGAGTTAGCTGGTTTTCAGACATTTCATGAGGTGGCCATCCTAAACAAGTAAATTCCCCTGAATTTTGTAAGGATACATTTTCTTAACCTCCTGCTATGTGAATATTTTCATGATTGATCCCAGGTGTACTTTTTGTGAGTCTGAGGTCACATTCACATAGGATTTTTGTAACAGTTTGGAATTAGCTCCAGACTCCTTATTCCAACACTGGCCAAGTGGAAGTGTCAAATAAAATTACTACTAACCTGAGCATCTTATATAGTAATATGTGCTGCTGGTAAGATCACACTTGAAATACTGTGTTCAGTTTTGGTCACAGTATAAAAAAGATGTTGATATTCTAGAGCAGGGGTCCTCAACCCCCGGTCCGTGGACCAGTACCAGGCCGCGGCATGCCAGCAACCAAGCCGCACAAACAAGGAAAGTCCCACCTGCAGGATGCAGGCAGCACACAAAACCACACCCCCTCCGGTCCGTGGAAAAACCTCTCTCCACGTAATCAGTCCCTGGTGCCCAAAAGGTTGGGGACCTCTGTTCTAGAGAGAGTGCAGAGAAGAGCAACAAAGATGGTTAGGGGACTGGAGGATAAAGCATATGCTTGAACAGTTGCAGAAACTGGATATGTCTAATCTAACCAAGAGAAGAATTAGGGTCTTATGATAGCAGTCTTCCAATATTTGAGAGGCTGTCACAGAGAAGAGGGGGTCAACCTATTCTCCAAAGCAACTGAGGGTAGGGCAAGAAGTAACAGATGAAGCTTATCAAAGAGAGGTCCAACCTAGAATTAAGAAGAAATTTCCTGTCAGTGAGTGGAATTGCTTGCCTCCAGAATTCATGGGTGTTCCATCATTAGAGATGAGAATGGACAGCCATTTTGTCTGCAATGGTATAGGTCTCCTGCTCAAGCAAGTGGTTGGACCAGAAGACCTCCAAGGTTTCTTCCAGCTCTGTTATTCTGTATGTGAAACTTTTATCATTGTATCTAGTTTTTTGCAGTGCTATAGCTCTGCTAAGCTTCTGCACAGTCAGTTTCGCATGGGCGTAAGTTCTTGCTTTCCCCTTCCTTTCTTTTCTTGCCCGAGCTCAGTTCTGAACAGTTTAAGGTGAGGATTATGAAGGCAATCATTACTGTTGCAGCTTTTTGAAAAAACAGAGAGTAAAAACTGTGATAGTGTGGACCCGCTCTGAAATACCTTGTTTGTGAATGTTGATAATAGTATGAAATATTACTGAAATAATATGAACATGCTAGCTCAGAGTGCCTGAAAGATCACCTTATTTGTCCCAAACTTGTATCTAAAGTCTTCTTTGGAAACTTTCTCAAAGGCACTAGGCCAGGAGTAGGCAACTTTGGCTCTTTTATGACTCGTGGACTTCAACTCCCAGAATTCCTGAGCCAGCTGGCTCAGGAATTCTGGGAGTTGAAGTCCATGAGTCATAAAAGAGCCAAGGTTGCCTACCCCTGCACTAGGCCCAATTGTGATTTAAAAAGTAGGTACTGAAAAAGATGATGCCCCTCAATGTGTTAGACTCCTCCTTAAAAAAAGGTTTATTCTTTTAGATTTTAAACAGAATTTGAATGCATTCATACCTTCATTTTCAAAATACTGTTTTAGCCACTTATAAACTGTATTTTTAAAATGTTTTTCTTGTTCTTTGCTTTTATGTATATTGCATGTTTTACAGCTTAACAATAAGTCAATAAATGTGTTGATTGAAAACTGTAAAAAATTTAAAAGTTATACTCATGTAGTAAGCAATACCAACTTATATCTAACTTAGAGATGTTAGAAGTGCAAATGGCAATCTCAATACTGTTTGTACATATAGCGAAACATGATTCCTTTGCAAGATGTTACGGGAGCAAGAAGTATTCTGGAATCCCAGAATACCTATTACAGAAGACAAAAACCTGTCTAATTTCCTGGGAAATCTGTCAGCACAAAGATCTGGGTTAGATGTTCAGCATCCCTTCCAAATCTCCACTTTTTAAGCCCTAATCCAAAGCACAAAGTGTTTTCTTCTTTTCCTGGGAGGCTAAGTCCTTTTCATTCCAACATCATCATGAAGATAATGTTAAAAGACCAGAGATAAGTCTCTCCCTAAGCGATGTGTAATTGACAGAGAGGTGACAGATACCTCAGGAGTTAAAACATGACAACACATAACTCTTGAAAGGACTCTGCTGTTTCCAAATAGGCAATTCAGTGACTCCAGAGGAAAATATATTAAGCCTTGCATACTAATCACTTATACTGGCCTTTTAAAGTAATGGCAATGAAAAATATCAAGCTGTTCAAGCATGAAGTATGTCTGGGCTTTAGAACTCCTCAGTGAAATTCGGGAACAGCAGAAGCTCTATGAATGCCATCAGTGATACCATTCTGGAAAACTGAAGCAGTTCCTGGACACCTTCCTAACGTTCCAGCAAGGTTTAATTTGGCGCAAGAAATTTGTGAGTAATGCTTGTGATACCACACAATGGACCATGAGTGAGTCCCTCTATTGGAAGTTGCCACCACACACCTTGTTCATCAAGTATTCATCCTGAACAAGCAACTCAGTGACAGAACATATATTTGGATGTATGAAGATCCCAGGCTCAATCTCTGGCATTGCCAAACAATGCTAGAGAAATAAGAGAGTTGCTGACAATCAAAAACAGATAATCGGTAAGAAACCTGTAAATCTACAAATGTTGTTACTTCGATTAGATTAGATTAGATTAAATTAGATTAGATTACCTTTATTGTCATTTTTTACTGTGGGCACAACGGCACACATTAAAAATTAAATCTAGTTGCTTGCTCTCAAAGTGTACACATACATAACACACATTTAAACATTCTATATACAACATATGTATAGACCAGGGGTAGGCAACCTCGGCTCTTTTATGACTCATGGACTTCAACTCCCAGAATTCCTGAGTCAGCTATGCTGGGAGTTGAAGTCCATGAGTCATAAAAGAGCCGAGGTTGCCTATCCCTGGTATAGCCTACATCCTTACATATAATATATAAATATTAATCATGGTCCATCTTGAATACATAATGGAAGGAGGAAGCTTTAGAGTTCACAAGGTTAATACTGTATGGAACAAAACTGTGACTGAATCTGGATGTTCTGCTTTGGATACCACAGAGCCTCCTCCCAGAAGGTAACAAGGAAAACAGATCGTGAAGAGGATGTGTAGTGTCCCATTAACCCTGATTGTTGGTCATGTTAGTAGGGACTCATAGGAATTTCAGCCCAACAATTGGAGGGCTATAGGTTAGCTATCTTTGAAGAAGACGAATATTGAATTAAGGACTTTGATTCTGAATGAGACATATTATACTGTGTATTCAGAAAAGAGAATATACTATATGCTTAGAAATAGTCATTTCTGTACTAATCATTTAGGACAGTGGTGTCCAACTCGCAGCCCATGGGCTGCCTGAGGCCCTTGACAGATAGTAATACGACCCCAAAAAATCATAAACTTTTGACATTATTATGTGATTTGTACACATTATATTTTATATGTGGCCCAAGACAATTCCTCTTCACTCAACGTGGTCTAGGAGAGCCAAAAGGTTGAACACCTGTGAGGTAAATATTACTTGTAGATTTGCTAGGATACAGCTGGGATCAAACATTTCTTCACTGGAAATTTCCTCTTTACACCACAAGATATACAGTATCTAGACATATATTTATTTATTTGTTTGTTTGTTTGTTTATTTGTATCCCGCCTTCATTATTTTTAAAAATAACTCAAGAAGGCAAACATATCCAACACAACTTCCTTCTCCTATTTTCCCCACAGCAACAACCCTGTGAGGTGAGTTGGGCTGAGCCACTGGCCCAAGGTCACCAGCCAGCTTTCAGGCCTAAGGTAGCACTAAACTCGCGGTCACCCGCTTTCTAGTCTGGTGCCTTAATCACTAGACCAAACTGTATTTATTACTTACATAACTATAATCAATCAATCTATATAGCCAAGCCCCCAAAACTATGTGACACCAGAAAGCAACTAATATTATCATACAAAGAGAAGAGAAATGTTCACGTAAAAGATTTTCAAACTGCAACAATAGTGCTAAACCACTTCATGATGAAGTGGAAATGAGAACGTGGAAGTTTTACCACTGTATAATATTGGCTCCCAGAAACCCAAGATCTGAAATACTTAGTAGTCGGCATATAGTTTAATAGTCCACACACTCAAAAAACTATAACCCATTGGTAGAATTTAAAACACTTTTAAGTTGCTAGAAACAGAAGCTATCCTCAGTCTTTCTCCCACACATACATGGTTGCCATATTGCGATAAGGAGAAAGTGGAGCCATTACGGTAGCTTTATCACTGTCACACATCCCTAGTGCCACTGATATTCAATCACATGGGAAGCCAGTTTCTGTAGAAAAAACATCCCGTTACAGAAATTCAAACAGCCAGTTTGGGGTGGTGATTAAGGGAGACTGGGTGAGCGTGAATTCTAGTCCTGCCTTAGGCACAAAGCAAACTGGATGATCTTGGGCCAGTCACTCTCTCTCAGACTTAGGAAATCTTGCCAACTACTTCTGAAAAATTTCCAAGAAAATGGCACTAAATTGACTCACTAGGAGTCAACACTGATTTAAAGCCCCCCCCCCCCCAAAAAACAAATACAGGAATTCAGTGCCAAACATGTTGAAGTTGTGCACCAGAATGGCAATAAGGATATTGGCAGGGATGGTGCCAATAAATTTCTATCTGAGTTCCTCTGATTAATTTAGTCTGAAAAAGGGTATTAGTAAAATGTATTGGAAATCAAGTTCAGGGTACCCAGAACTCTATATTCCTCTGGGGCCAGTGATCCAGAGGAAAAGAGAAGCTGCCCTATATTGCTGAAACTTTTTTCTACTGTGACAGAGCTACATCATTAGTAACTGATATGCCAGTTTATTTGAAAGCTGCTCATCTCTTTTTATTCTGAGATTTGATTGCACAAATACAACATTAAATATTTGTAACAAAAGATACCATCCTTTACATACAGTATATTTCAGAAGCACTTGCCTAACGGTTACAAGCACACAGCTTATTTAATACAGAATGGCAAAAATCTGCAGTGCCTCTTTAATCTAATGGCTGGCTTTACACCAAGGGTGCAAGAAATTATCAGCACGTTACTGTCCAGCCATCATGGAACTTCCATATATTTTCAACCCTCAAAGTCACCTTCCGCAGAAATCCGAATTCTTAAGGTTCGGCTGCCTTATCCATTATCAATGGCACCATATGAGACTTGGATGGAAGCGCGTGTTCTCCCTTGATACCCCCCTCCCCACCATACAGCACGCTCTCCAACAATACCATTTGTTCTTTAATGACTCACAAATCTGAAATGCCTATTCAGGCTCCTTCTCAGTTTGTGCCACTAATTCTTTTAATTAATCCCCTATGAAACGAACTGTTAGAATACCCATTGTTAATTTGTTCCAAAGCAAATGATTATCTAAAATTTACGCAGTAGGGAAATTCTTAATTAGACTGTCATCAGCCTAGGACTCTTAAGTGCCTCTGGCAGTAGGAGGCTAATTAATTATTCCTACTGCCAATCTAGAGAATTTTTGGTTTAGCTCTAGCTACTTCATTGTCCAGGCCTAGTGTACCACAAGACAGACTGTTCGCCTCAGAGATTCTCAGAAGGCCTGTCTTTCCATCACTATGAAACCTTGATATGTCAGACTCTCAAGATACATTGACTCCATCAATTGTCTTAATGATTTATTGCTGGATCTTGCAGTCAGAAACACCATGCTAAAAAAAATGTAAGAGGACTCATAGAAAGGCTGGCCTACAGATGGGGTGAGCACAGTTAATGTAGAATAGGCAAGCTTGACATAAAAAAATAAATGGAGTCAAACTCGATTTCTGGTGATTTTATGGACAATTCCATATAGGCTTCTTGGTAAAAGTGGTTTGCTATTGCCTTTTTTCTAAGATTTTTATTTTAACTTCCGCATCTAGACTACAACTCTCAAATGGTTCCAAGGCATGTATTAACCCTACAGTCTGACATTCTGTTATTTAATTACATTAAATATTAACAGAAATATTAATTTCCTGAAATTTAAAAAAATTAAGTGTTTGTTAATGATTCCATTGCCTCTGCAGTCAGATATGAGGAGGTAGAAATAGGTTGACGTTTTCTTTTAAGAAAGTTTGCCTGCAAATGTTCTCCTCAGTGGGCAGAAATATTATGCTTCGTATATCTGAAGAACTAGGTCTTAGTCTACAAAAGGTTATGCTATATTATTATTTTTAAGGTAACACAAAGCTCTTCATTGCTTTTATTTCCAGTTATCACCCTGGAATCAGAATATAGTGGATGCAAACAGATGCTCTTACAGAGGGCAACACAGTTAACCAGCTACTGTACATGTATGCAGCAAAAGAAACTGCATTCTAAGAATATTTAGCCACTTCCATTTCCAATTCTAAACTCCCTTTTAAAAGTTCCTATTTCTTATTTGTACTGAAACCTTCCATGGCGTCTAAATGCTTCCCTATTCCCACATTTCCAACTGATTTCAAACTATGAAAGCTGTTTTTAAAGGGGTCTCAACAGCCTGTTATTGTTTGATCAGTAACTGCAACAGGTCCACTCATATTAAACAAAAGCAGCTAATATTTGGTATAATTTATTTATTGGATCTAAAAAATATAAATTCAAGTGTGGGGAACCCTAATTGTTCTGAGTGCTGATAAGCAGGTGACAAAGCCATGCAGTTGATAATGGTCATCTCATTATTTTCTCAAGGCAAGTCTGTTAGATATTTCTGGATTTCTGTCTGGCAATACTGACCAGCTAGAATGCTGAAAATTTCATTCTAGCAGAAAAGAGGAACAAAAATGGTTAGGGAGTGGAGGCTAAAACATACAAAGAATGGTTACAGGAATTGGGTATGTCTCTAATCTAATGAAAAGAAAGATTAGAGGAAACAATAGCACTGTTCCAACATTTGCGGGGCTCCTACAAAGATGAGGGGGGGAGGTCAAACTATTTTCCAAAGCACCAAAAGGCAAAATGAGAAACAATGGATGGAAACTAATCAAGAGAAGCAACCTAAAACTAAGAAGAAATTTCCTAATGGTGAGAACAATCATCCAATGCAATAGCTTGCCTTCAGAAGTTGTGGGTGCTCCATCACTGGAGGCTTTCAAAGAGACTGGACAACCATTTGTCTGAAATGGTATAGGGTCGCCTGCTTGATCAGGGGGTTGGACTAGAAGACCTCTGAAGTCCCTTCCAACACTATTATTCTATGTTCTATGTTCTAGCCACACCTGGAAAATCAGTTTCCTCTCATTCAAACCACTCAGTAGTTAGAAACAGATGATTATAAAGCTTCATGTCCAATGACAGTCCGTTTATTTATTTGGAATCAAAATTTATTTGCAATCACATATTTAACGTAATCAAACTAATGTTTCTAGGCGTACTTTTTATGTGAAATCTTCTAAGAATGCTTTATATTTTATCTCTTCAATAACATGTGTCTGGCTGTGCATGGGAATGCAGTTCTTCTTTAGTAAATCAAGTCAACTATTGTTCCTTGAAAGATAAAAACTCAATATATTCGCATCAGTTCGATTAGATCTGTTGTACCATAATAAACCCCACACACTGTATTAAGCAAAGTTTGTTTTGATAATGGTTAAGAGTGATTATATTGTAACCATCATGCTGCATCAAAATCAAGTAAACACAATGTTTAAAGAAATGTGAGACTCCCAGAAAAGATTCCTTCTACAGTGTTTGGTGAAAATACAATGTAAAACAAACAATACAAAACAGCTGCTATAATCTTTCCCAATTGAGTAGTAAAGCCCAGAAATTATTACAGCAGCTGTTTTGCTTTTGGTGTATTGCATAGAGCAGCTGTTTTGATTTTTTGTGATTAAGAGATCAACCCCGACTGCTCTTTAGAAGGCCAGATCCTGAAGTTGAAACTCAAATATTTTGGCCACCTAATGAGAAGGAAGGACTCACTGGAGAAGGACCTAATGCTGGGAATGATTGAGGGCAATAGAAGAAGGGGATGACAGAGAATGAGGTGGCTGGATGGAGTCACTGAAGCAGTAGGTGTGAACTTAAATGGACTCCAGAAGATGGTAGAGGACAGGAAGACCTGGAGGAACGTTGTCCATGGGGTCGCGATGGGTCGGACACGACTTCGCAATTAACAACAACAACAAAATACCATAGTCTTCTATAAACTGTACAGAAGAATACATACATTTATCTGCCTTACATTCACACTCTCTCATGCAGTTTCCTCCAAATTTCTGGTAAAAAAGACATTTTTCAAATTATTTTTTATTTTATTTATTTATTTATTTATTTAATTAAATGGGAAATGCAAAACTTTTTGTTCTCTGGTATTATTTCACTGACAGTAATAATCATAGAAAGAAAATGTGTTTCCTTCTAACATTTTGAAAACATATCAGAATGGATGGAAAGTAAGCTTCCAAGTGAGGATCTATGGTGAACTTGATGACTCTGAAAGAGTGGAGATCAGCAGCCCGAGAGCAAATTCTGGCCAGCACTGTCTTTCCAGATAAAGGAGATATAATGAGATCACCCACTTGAACTCCAGACAGCTGCTCTTCAGAGGGCAGGAACTAAAGTTTTTGAAGTTGATACATGAGTTGAGCTGTTGGGAATAGAGGGATTTCAACCAAGCTCATAGCTGTAATGCAACCTATATGGGCACAAGGTTTGTACATGGCTCACTTTCTTAAACATTTTCAGATGTAATTAATTTGCAGCTAAAGAGATTTTCTGAGCAGCAGGATGAGAGTATTCCACTTGGTGAACTGAAACATTAATAGGAAAAGTAAAAGAATTTGAAGCATTAGCAGGTTTTAAGATCAACAAACTGAAGACAAAGATATTAATGAAAATAGAAGATTAATAAAGTGGCCTTTAAAGTAGAGTAGGAAGTAAAGTATCTGGGTATCACTATGATAAATATGCATTGTATGTTCTTTCAAAATAACTATGTTAAGACATGGAATGAAATTTAAAAAGATATGTTAAGATGGGAGAAACTAGACCTACCCAATTCCGGCAACCGTTCTTTATATGTTTTAGCCTCCAGTTCCCTAATTAGCTTTGTTGCTCTTCTCTGCACTCTTTCTAGGGAAGGGGTGTCAAACTGCCAGCCTGTGGGCTGGATGCATCATAGTGAAATCGCGCTCACCCCATAGCCGGCAATGGCAAAAAAAGTTGCGATATGTCGCGACACGTCACGTGACGTTGCGAGTTTGACACCCCTGTTCTAGAGTCTCAATAATTTAGAAGTATCCTAGTTAATTGTTTCACTAATGATAAATTTTTAATCAGTGACTGGTACTCCCATTATAACCTTACAAATATTTTGAAAAGGGAGTAAATGCTGTTGGGTCTTTGTTAGAAAAGCCTCCACATCCTTGAATGTCTGAAAATGAGAATAATCCTTTTTGCAGTGGCTTTACTATGGTCACTTATTACTGATTATTACCCTCACATTATTTTTGTTCAGAGAAATACAGCAGTCGTACGTACACAAAGGGACAAGTAAAAATGATACTCATTTTAAAATCTAGGCAATTGTACGAGCTGACTCAGTTAGGTTGCCATTTGGTTCTAAGTAGTTACACAGATGCTAAGAATTCATTAAAAGCTCCCCACTGAATAGATTTTTAAAGAGTCTGCATCAGAAATCTTTTAACATATATATCACCCTTGGGACTATAATCATCTCCACGTTCATGCCAGAAAAATATACAGCAGTTTCCTCAAGCTAGTCTTTTTTTTTTTTTTTTTTAAAAACAACTTTCCTCAATATCTAGCTTTAGGAACTTATTGAACAAATCACCTTCCTGTGATAATTCAGGCAATTTGGAACGTCTTCTGCTAGAGTCACTGTCACCAGATCTCGTAACTTGGCCATAGGACTATCTAATAATTAGTTCAAATTCACCAGACGGCAGCTGATGGTTGCAGAGACTGTACACCGAGTGTCTAGTTGTTATCCAGTTTTGCAGCCCCAATACAGGTAATCCTCGAGTCATCTGATCACCTTTTGCAACCTTCTGAAAAGCAAAGTCAGTGGGGAAACCAGAGCCATTTAACAAACATGTTACAACTATGGCAAGAAAGATCATAACATGAGGCAAAACTGACTTAACAACTGTGTTGCTTAGCAATAGAAATTTTGGGGTCAATTGTGGTCATGAGTCAAGGCCTACCTCTACAGTAGTATTAGATGGGGGGAAATCATCTGATGTGAAGTTAATTTAAAAGCTTTTTGTGGTGAACCTCTCATCAATGAAACAAGTTCTACTTGGGGAAAAGGATGCCTTTATTCCATTACTTATTGCCACTTCATTTTGTCTGGTGAAGAAGGAATGAGGCAAAGATGTGAAGAAGCAAACTCCTTCCAGATGGTTAACCTAAGATATAAAGGAGAAGGAGAAAAATAATTTATTATATTTATCAATTGTACTAATAAAAATACAACTATAATATAATCAGTATAAAATATTACTATAAAATATCACAAAATCTCTGCCCTAGGAACATATATTATTGCCTCATTTGATTAACAGAAAATATTGCCTTTTCTAAAACAGACAGAGCCCACATTTCTAATAACCATTCCTTTACATTTGGAATAATATCATTTAACTCACAGATTGTAGCTCTTCCCAGCAATCCTCTGGGCAGTTTAAATGCAATGGAGGCCCAATCAGCAGGGGCTCAGCTACTTTCCTCCTCCACCCTCCTCCTTCTTAACTCCCAGATTGTAGCTCTTCCCAGCAACCCTCTGGGCAGTTTAAGAAGTTTTCCACTTCTTCAATATGATTGTTTTATATAGGGTTGCCAGATCTGCTTCCAAAAAATAGCGGACAAGCGGGGGGGGGGGGGGGAGGTTAAGTAGTAAAAAAAGTAGACTGTACAGCTTTAGATTACGTACCATTTCATCATAAAGCTTTTGAATAAAAAAAATGTCCACTATTTTGTGAAAAAAAATAATGAACATGTGAAAAAAGTGGACTGTCCACTCAAATAGTGGACACCTGGCAACCCTAGTTATACCACTCCCTGCTTAAGCCCAATACAACCATAATTCCTGATAAACAGTCATATTCCACATTAATATCTTTAACACATTTTCCCCATAAATCTACTTAAATACATTAACCCGCTGTTCCAAATAGGTATCAAGTGATCGCATGATCATATCATACGGGCTAGTGAATCTTCACATTTGTTACACCTCCAACACAAAAAAAATCTGATGTTCCATCCCTTCAAATTCGTTCTTTAGAGTCCAATATAGGCTGAATACATTTTTGATTAATCAACTTTCATCCTAGATCTGTAGATACTGTTCTAACACTTTTAAGGACATTACTCCATTGGTGGGGAATTATTAGCAATTCCAGTTCTTTAGTCCATTTTCAAACATCCCCAAAATGCCCACTTTAAAATATTCTGCAAGTTTTAATTTTGCTATGGAAACATGAAATTTTGTCAGGCCAGAAGTCGTGGTCAAAGCATCTCACTCAGATTAATCCATCAGAACTTCTCTCTTTTTCTGGACCTTCAATGCGGACAGAATCTTTATTCTGTTTCCTCGTCAAGGCAGAATAGTGGTCTGAAATACAGTCAGCAGTTCTTTAAGCCAGCATAGTTTTTTTTTTGCCAGTTCTTGTACTGAGTATCAGCACTTCAGTGTTGCCATGTAGAAAATGTTACATACAGAATATGCATCTCTCTCTGTAAGTAACAGCATAGCCAGTGGTGGGATTCAGCCAGTTTGCACCCGTTCAACAGAACCGGTAGCTAATTTTTTGTTGCCCAGGCCCAGAATAGACTTC